>NW_026867694.1:1327916-1560002 GCF_020745735.1 Hemiscyllium ocellatum
CATCCTGGCAGGATCCAATAGTAACTGAACTCCAGGATCAATCTTTCTCATCAACCACTACCCTCTGCCTTCTTTTTCAGTGAGCCAATTTCTGATCCAAACTGCTTAACCACCCACAATCCCATGCCTCCATATTATCAGCAATAGCCTAACATGGAGAATCTTAACAAACGCCTTACTGAAATACATATACACCACATCAACTGCTTTACCGTCATCCATCCCTGTCTTTGTTCTCCTTCTTAAAGATCTCAATAAGGTTTGTGAGGCACAACCTACCCTTCAAAAAACCCTAATCAACTTACTCAATCTCCAGATGAATATAAATCCTATCCCTTACAAGCCTTTCCACCTTTTACCCAGAATCAATTAAGCTCACACATCTATAACTACCAGGAAGTCTCCACTCCCCTGCCTTGGGGTGGCACGGTGGCGCAGTGGTTAACACTGCTGCCTCCAGCACCAGAGACCGCTTCAATTCCTTTTCCCTGCCTCAGCCAACTGTCTGTGTGGAGTTTGCACATTCTCCCCGTTTCTGTGTGGGTTTCCTCCGGGTGTTCCCGTGTCCCTCCCACAGTCCAAAATGTGCAGGTTAGGTGAATTGTCCATGCTAAATTGCCCATAGTGTTAGGTGAAGGGACAAATGTAAGGGATGGTCTGGGTGGGTTGCTCATCAAAGGGTCGGTGTGGACTTGCTTGGCCGAAGGGCCTGTTTCCACAGTAAGTAATCTATTCTAGGGGGACAACATTTGCTCTCTTCCAGCCTTCTGGCACTATTCCTGTAAACAATGACGACAGAAAAATCAAAGCCAAAGGCATGGCAATCACCTTCCTGGATTCCCAGAGAATCCGAGGATAAATCACATCCAGCCCTGGGGACGTATCTATTTTTAGACTTTGCAGAATTGCTAACACCTCCTACTTCAGCATTTCGATCCAATCTAGTTATGGACTCCACTATCCTGGGGTAAATGCATTGGCTCATCACCTTATCCGTATTCCTCGTGGGAATGATACAAATATTTCTGCTCGGGTCCCTGCCACTACTTTGCCACAATGTACTGGGATACACATGTTCAGGACCTAGTGCTTTCTCTACCTTTGTGTCCTAAGACCTCCAGCACCACCTCTTCTGTAAAGGAACTCTTTTCAAGCCATCACTGTTTCTTTAACTGACTTGTCCGCAGTAATTTCTGACATAAAATGTCATTTAGGATCTCGCCCATCTTCTGTGATTCCACTCATGGATGGCCTTATTGATATTTGCGGGCCCTAGTGTCTCTCTAGTTTTTTTTGTGCTTGTGTGCTCTAGAATTTCCTTGCATTCTTCTTAACCTAAAATGCCATTTCTATCTCATCCCCCTATGTTGCTTTCCAACTTATCCAGCCTCTCAATTTCTGTCAAACCCTCCAGTATCAGTAACATTTTCGTCAATCTTTGCTCCATTTACAGTTTCAGGAAATGCTTCCTAAAGCAGGAGGATCAGAATTCTATGCAGTACTCCAACTGTACCCAGCAATGACTTATACAGACATATCATGATGTTCCAACTCATGTAGTCTTTGCTGTGACCTATGAGAGTAAGTCTGCTAAATGCCCTTTCCTCACCCTGTCCACGTGTGATGCCACATCGAAGGAACAATGTAACTGTACTCCTTGGTCTCTCTCTCTCTTTTTCCCAAAACTGCCCAGGGTCCGACCATTAAATGTGTTGGTCCTCCCTAGTTTGTTTTAACAAAATCCAGCAACTGAATTCCACTCCATCTTTCTTTCCTTGGCCCCCTGGCTGTTGTTCGAGATCCCCCTCGATAACTCTATTCCCTGCGCACTATAACCCGTGTTCTATCAGGACTTTCATCAACAATTTACAAACAATGACTCCTATGGTCTTAGCGAAATAATTTGTGTAAATAATGCATAACAGTGGATCTAGTAATGTTCCTTATTGCACACTCCTAGCGATAGGTCCGTTGTCTGCACAACAAGCCTCTCCCACCACCCTCTGTCTCCTACTGTCAAGCCAATTTTGTATCCAGTTGGATAGCTCTCCCTGTGGTCTAACCTTACTAACCAGTGTTCCACGTTAAACCCTGTCCAAGGCTTTGCTGTGGTCAGTATAGACAACGACTCCTGTTCTGTCACCATGTATCTTCTTAGTCACCTCTTCAACAAACTCATCGAGGAGGAAGTGAGGTCTGCAGATGCTGGAGATCAGAGCTGAAAATGTGTTGCTGGAAAAGCGCAGTAGGTCAGGCAGCATCCAAGAACAGAAGATTCGACGTTTCGGGCACAAGATCGAATCTCCTGTTCCTTGGATGCTGCCTGACCGGATGCGCTTTTCCAGCCACATATTTTCAGCTCTTCAACAAACTCAGTCAAGTTTGTGAGACACTACTTGTGCAGGCTTCCAGCTCATCCCCCGTGGCTGTCACAGATATGAATACCTCTTTAAGGGACACTTCTTCCTGAGTTACCCCCAATGTCCTCAGATATACATGATTAGCTCCAGGGATGTGTCTACTTTTTATGCATTTTAAAATCTCCAACAACTCTTGTTCTGATATGCAGACTCTTTTGAAGATTGATTTCCCTGACTTCCCCAGTCTTTAAGTTCTGATGTGAAATTTTCGTTCAGGATCTCACTCATTTCTTGTGGTTCCATAAATGGATTATCCCATTGATCTTCAAAGGGGCACATTCTGTGCCTAGTTAACCTTCTCTCTCTAGTATTCATGAAGAATCCCTTTGGATTTTCCTCAGCATTACCAGCCAAAGTTTTCTCAGGTCTCCTTTTTGCCTTACTGCTCTCCCTCTTCAGTCTATTACTGTACCCACAATGTTCTTTGAGGAATCCAGCTGGCCATATATGACATGGACCGCCTCTTTCTTGATCAGAACCTAAATAACCCCAGTCATCCAGAATTTTCTACTTGTAATCAGCATTGTCCTTCACACTAACAGAAATATCCTCACCCTGAACTCTCATTTTATCTTTCTTTTGAAAGCTTCCCACCTGACTGAGGTCCATTTACCTGCAAATAATCTCCACAATCAACTGTTAAAAGATCTTGACCAATACCTTATGGATTGGGTCAGGCCAATGTTGCTGTTTCACTTATGTACCAGGCCTGTCCTTTTCCATAACTGTTTTCAAACTAATATAGTTGTGCTCACTTTGTCAAAGTGCTCCCCAACTAACACCTCAGTCCCTTTCCCTACCTTGTTTCCCAAGGGGAGGTCAGATTTTGCCCATTTCTCGAGGGGGGGGCAAAAAACCAGTGAAAATTGTGCACATCAGTACACATGACATAGATACACTCAGGTGTGCTCTGGTCAAGTGAGTATTGGGAGTTAGGTAAGAAGTTAAAAAGCAGGACTACAAGGGCAGTGAGCCCCAGAATCCTCCCAGTGCCATTCGCCAGCGAATACGGAAATAGAAAGATAAACCAATAAATGAGTGCCTTAGGAGCTGGTGGAGGGGGAAGGGTTTTACATCTTGGATCATTGGGATCTCTTCTGCAGTAGAGGTGACCTGGAGAAGGGGAACGGGTTAGACTTGAACCAGAGGGGTACTAGCAACCTGGGAGGGAGATTTGCTAGTGTTACCTGGGAGGGCTTAATGTGGTTTGCCAGATGATTGGGATTCTGAAAAAGAGAGAGACCATCGGACAGACAGAGGAAAATACACCAGCCACCGAGAGCACGTTTCCGATCCAGAATATCCAGGGTCATAGTCAAGGGAGAGAGAAAAAAAGAAAACTTCTGCTTTAAAGGGCATTTATTTCATGAGGCCTGACTGGTAAGGCAGGTGAGCTCAGAAGCATGGATTGGCTCTGGGGACTGGGATGCTATAGCCATAACAGAAACATGACTGAGAGAACAGCAGGACTGGTAGCTCAGTGCTCCATAATACAGAAGGTACAGACGTGACAGAAAGACAAGTAAGAGAGGAGGGGGATTTGCCCTTTGGTAAGGGAGGACATAACATCAGTGCTCAGATACGGTACTCCTAAAGAGTCATCAAATGAGGACATATGGTTAGAAGTTAGAAAGAAGAATGGGGTATTCACTTTGTTGGGACTGTTTTACAGACTCGCAAATAACCAGCGGGTATGAGAAGAACAGAAGTGTAGAGAGATTGTAGATTGGATTTGGAATAAGAGCTGCAAATGTGTTGCTGGTCAAAGCACAGCAGGTTAGGCAGCATCTCAGGAATAGAGAATTCGACGTTTCGAGCATAAGCCCTTCATCAGGAATAATTATTCCTGATGAAGGGCTTATGCTCGAAACGTCGAATTCTCTATTCCTGAGATGCTGCCTAACCTGCTGTGCTTTGACCAGCAACACATTTGCAGCTGTGATCTCCAGCATCTGCAGACCTCATTTTTTACTTGGAATAAGAGAGTAATATTGATTGGAGGTTTTAATTTCCCCTGGATTGACTTGTGCACTCAGAGACTAAAAGGCCCATATTGGTAACAATTTGTCAAATGGGCCCAAGAAAGTTTCCTTGACCAATATGTAGACCGCTCTACTCTACTCAGGTGGGCGTAACATTGAATGTCCCCTGAGAAAACGAGATGAGGAAGTGACTGAAGTATCAGTCGGAGAGCACTTTGGGTCCAGTGACCGCAACTATCTTAGTTTTAACATAACTACAGAAAAGATAGGAGAGGTCCACAGGGTAAGGAGCTATGCTGAAACACAGCCAGTTTTGGGGCCATGAAGAAGGAGCGAGCTGAGGTTGAGTGGGTGAGTCTGTGTGAAGGAAAAGAAACGACTGGAAAATTGGGAAGCTTTAAAAGTGTGATACTGAAAATCCAGGGTCAATATTTTCCTGTTAGGGTGAAGGGAAAATGGCAGGTTTAGGGATCCCTGGCTGGTGCAGGATAGTGAGGCTCTGGTCTGGCATATGAAGATGATATACATTGGGTTTAAGGTTTCTGTATCTACCGAACCTCTTCCTTCCTAAAGACACAATCAATCTATGGAGATCCTATAATCTTCTCAGGTCTCTGCCACATTCTGATCTGTCGAACCCCCCCTAGTCACTGTGACTGTTCCAATCCAGTTCCTAAAGGATCTGTGATCTGTGTAAAATGCTCTCATCACTATCACCCACACTGTCAATGTAAGGTCTTCGCGTATTTCCACCCATCTACTTATCTGCATAAACTTCTCCAGCTCTTACACCCCTATCTGTGTTAACAACAACCTCCCCTACAACACTTGCCCCCTTAGGCCAAACTGGAGGAGGTGACTAATGCTACTTTTTCGCTGTAACTGTCTCCAATCAAAATTGCTGTTCTCATCTCAAGGGAAATCTGTCCGATTCCACATCCTCCATGTCTAAATAACACCAGAACCTAAGAATTTCGATATCTCTAAACCTGTCCAGTCCCGAATACTCTCCGTATGTGTGTTTTTCCTTCCAGTCTATACAACCCTCTTTATCTCTGTAATCTGCTCCATTCCCTAAATGGTCCCTGTCAGTATACACCAGCACTGTCTTACCACTTTCCGTATCCCTATAAACTGCTCCATCCCTCCCAACCTCCCCATCTCCATGAACTCCTGCAGGCCCTACAGGTCTCCACATTTCTGTAACCTCCTGTGGCTCGATGGTCGTCCCTCCCTTTCAAACCACCTGCAGTCCCCACATCCCTCCCAATCTGGGTCCTCTGCTCCAGATCAGACCATTGCTGTCTCTGTAAACACCTCGACAACTGACAACTCTTCCCATTTGTGTAACCTCGTTCAGACCCCATACTCTCCAACTTCCTGAATCCTCGTCCTGCCATTGCAATAAAAATCATGGTTATGCAAAATCCACCAGTGCTTAAACCTTCCCCAACTCAGTAACCTCTTGCAGTTCTAACAAAACACCTAAACTGTGAAACCTTTCATTTTGCTACAATCCTCTCTCCCTCCCTCCTCAAATGCGTTCATCACCATGTAACCTCCCAATTACTGAATCCTCCTTTTGGCACCCAACATTCCGAATGTCTGCAAAATCCTCCTGTCCTGATATCCCTCCCTATCTCTGTAACCACAGCCCCCCCACCCTCCAGTCCCCTTTTGGGGAACATGGCAGAGGAGAGAGGATTTGTAGAGTCTGGCTCATGTTACGGAGGAAGAATCCTGGGCATTACAGATTTAGTCTTATGTTTGTGAAGTGCAGATTATTTGAAAGGACTCCGACAGACAGGATTTATGACTACTTGGAAAACCATAGTTAAATTTGAGACAGTCAGCACGGGTTTGTGAGGGGCAGGTCATGCCTCACAAACCTTATTGAATTCTTTGAAGATATGGCAGAATATGTTGAAGATCATTCAGAAAATAAGGAGGCATGGGATACAGGGAAATCTGTCTGTCTGCATACAGGATTGGATGGCCCAGAGAAGACAGGGTATGGCAGCAGATGGACAGTATTGAGCCTGGAGCTCAGTGACCAGAGGTGTTCTGTAACAGTCGGCTTTGGGAACCTGATGTCTGTGATTTTTATGAAAGATTTGGATGTGGATGTTGGAGAGTGGGTTAATAAGGTTGCCAGTCACACGAAGGTTGGTGGAGAGGTGGGTAATGTGGAGGGCTGTTGTAGGTTGCAATATGACATTGACAGGAGGCAGAGCTGGGCTGAAAATGGCAAATGGAGTTCAAGCTGGAAAAGTGTGAAGTGATTAATTCTGGAAGGTAGAATTTGAATACAGAATACAGGGTGAAAGGCAGAATGCTTGGCAGTGTGAAGGAACAGAGAGACCATGGGGTCTGTGTCCATAGATCCCTCAAAGTTGCCTCGCAGGTTGATAGGGTTGTAAAAAAGGCATATGTTGTGTTGGCTTTTCTGAGCAAGGGGATTGATTTTAAGAATAGTGAGGATTTACTGCGTCTTTATAGCGTCCTGCTGATACCACACTTGGAATATTGTGTTCAGTTCTGGTCCCCTCTTTACAGGACGCTTGTGCAAGTTTTAGAGACTGCACACAGGAGATTTACCAGGATGCTGCCTGGAACGGAGTGCATTTCTTCTGAAGAAAGGTTGAGGGAACTAAGGCTTTTCTCATTGGAGAGAAGAAAGGGGTGGGCCAAGGTGGTAGAGGTGAAGAAGATGATGAGAGACACAGAGAGGGTGAGTAGTCAGAGATTATTGCATAAATGGCTATTACAAGGGTTTCAATTTTAAGGTAAATGGAGGATGGATAAAAGGATAGAGAATGGTAGGTGGTTAGAATGCACTGACTATGATAGTAGTAAAATTAGATACTTTCGGGCCATTTAATGGACTCTTGGTTAGGCACATGGATGATAGTAAAATGAAAAGTATGGAAGTTAATTTGGTCTTACATTCGGATAAAAGGTTGGCATGGCATCATGGCCGAAGGGTCTTGTGCTGTACTGTTCTGTGTTCTACGTTCCATATGGTAAATGGGGAATAAGCTCAAATCAGTGTAAAAGGATATGGCATTCAGGAGAAGCTATTCAACTGGATACGAAATTGGCTTGATGATTGGAGACAGAGGGTGATGGGAGACATGTTGTTTTTCTGACTGGAGGCATGTGATCAGTGGTGTAGTGGGTTCACTGTTGTTTGTCATTTGGATAAACAATTTGGATGGGAATATTGGTTTCCTGGTAAGTAAGCTTCTTGGGTGACACTGACATTGGTGGGAAATTGGACTGTGGAGAAGGTTATCTGTGATACAACAGGATGAACAGTACTGCTGGGATAGTGGGCTGAAGAATAGCAGATGGAGTTTAATTAGATAAACGTGAAGTGTTCCTTTTTGGTGAAACAAACCAGCGTGGGAAATGTACAGTTATTGTTCGGGCCCTGGGTGGTGTTGTTAGTCAGAGACACGGGGATGCAGGTACACAGTTCTTTGTAATTTGCATCACAGGCAGGCAGGCTGGTGAAGCGGGCGCTTGGGAATGTTACCTTCATTGGGCAGGGCATTGAGAGTAGGAGTTGGGATGTCATGTTGTATCTGTACAGGACATTGGTGAGGCCACCATAAGTGCATTGCTGATCAGTAGGAAAAACTCATCAGGTTGACTTCCCTGCTTTAGGGAAGGACAACAGGTATTCTCACCTGATCTGGCCGACATTTGACTTCAGACACACCGCAAGAGGGCTGACTCTGAGCTGCCCTCTGGGTAACTAAGAGTAGTGTCAAAGAATGCTAGTCCAGGCAGTGACACCCACATCCCATAAATGAATAAATAAAAATACATATGTCCCTTTCTACCTCTGCAAACAACTCCAGCTGCAACAATCTGTACTTAGTTTGAAAAACACTTCAGGCCCCGACCACTCTCTGTAACACCCTCACCACCTCCAGCACCTTTAACTCTCCGTGTTCCTATTGTGACCTTATACCCTCACAGGGATTCCTCTTCCAACTGCCCTGCTCCTGCGAACAAGCCCTTTGCAACCCCTTCAACACTTACTCCTAATGTACTCCCGCACTTCACGATTTTAAGTACTTTGTGGTGATCTTCTCAGCCTCATAATCTAATGTGATCCATTTTGTTCTGAGTGAGGGGCAGGTGTGAGTTTCGTGTTCAGCTTTTGTCTGTTTCAATGGAATATCCTTTTGTTGAGTGATTTACACTGTTCTTTCAAATGTTTACCACTGTTCATTTACGCACACACATGTTTCAGTCTGTTTAGATTGTTTAGCTTGGTCAGTTCTCCTCTCAAACTCATGAAATTGGCAATTTTTGTTTTTAGATGTAGCTTGTCCTTTCTGTGATTCACTTTAAAATTTTCTATTTCTTTAAAATGTACTTTATCACAATTTCCAAGAGGATGTCTCAAGGTGACATTACTCATTCACTAAGTTTCATCACACAACGGTCGATCTGACATTTTTACATCCCTAGCCAGATGCACAATGTGTTACTTAAAGAAACGCTGAAAAAAATCTCCGAACTTCCCTTCCAATATCACTTTTGTCAGTGTGATTGTCAAGATTATATGAATTTTGAATTTTCACTGAATTGTCATTCTTAAAAATTCCAGTGAGTTCCTGTTTAATGCAGTGATGAGCAATGAAATGTTCTTCAGTGGCCTAAAACTGTTCTGCTGCTTGTGTCCTTGGCAAGTAGTAGCCAGAATTTACATTCAAACTGTCTTTACTTCATGATCTGAGGCCAAATGCTTTCTCTATAATGCCTTTGTTACCCATTATTGTTAGCGTTGTCCACTTTGCCTGAGTTTCCACAAGGTTGTGATCCATTGAATATTCATGTCCACTTGTTTTCACCCTGTAACCACGTCACCCTGGTGTTTAATTCTCTTCTATCTCTGAGTCACAAATCCATCTACCTTATGGAAGAGACTTTGTCCATTCCAAAAAACAAACATAATTTACTGTTTCCTACAATTTCCTGCCACAAATTGATTCACTGACGTAGTTTTAGTTCAACTTGGTCCCATCATGTTCCTTTCTGCTTGTCTTCAGCCACATCCCCATGCTGTTCCAAAGCTTCACCTTTTGGATTTGGAAATCGCCTTTCACCTGAGCCCTGTCCCTGCATCCTCTCTGTCAGTTTGAAGCCCTGTCCCTATACCTACCCACATGATTGGCCAGGACACTGGTCTCAGCACACTTCCAGTGGGACCATCCGAATGGTTTATTTTTAAACTCAGCTATGGGATGTGTGTGTCTCTGACTGACCAGCCTTTCTTGCCCAGCCCTCGCTGCCCTTGAGCTGAGTTACTTGCTCAGCCATCTCAGAGGCAAACACTTTGCTGTGGGGATGTCGTACAGACCACATGAGGATGGCAGATGTCCCCGAGTGTACTTTTGATGAACAAACATTGTTTTGGACATCAGCAATGATTTCGTACTTATTCATGGATTGTTAATTGCAATTTATGATGTTGAGATTGAAACTTGCCTCTCCTGAACATTGGGTGAGCTTTTGGATACATGCTCTCGCAATAGTACGAGGCCATCTCTTCACCTGCTCAAAGGTTGCTCATTCCTGAGCACTGATACCAGGGCATCAGGTACCTAACCCTGTTCTTTCTACATGATTGTTTCGTTATGAAATCTTCCTGCCCTCTGGTGAGATCACTCAGTCTTACTCCATGTGGTATCCCTCAATGTGAGGGTCTAATTGCTGCCTCCGTCAGTGTCTCTCACTTTTGCAGTTACTTCAGAACCTGAGCCAATTGAAGTCTTCACTCCAGAGAGACGCAGCAGCACAGGCCAGGGATGGAGACAGGGTTTTTCAGATCTCTGATGGACTTAGTGACATTCTCCATGTGTATCCCTCACGGGATCAGTCTAATTTCCCATACTGTCTATTCCTCTGACTCTTGTGGGTATTAGGAAGGGCCTGACTCAAATAGACTTCCCAGCTGCTGGGTGTCTCGTCCATCGCCACATTGAAGGTGGTTGATCAGCCAGGGAGACAACGGGAAGGGAGATTTTGAGTCTTCAATAAATCCTGCAGTGAGGTAAGATCACTCACAGTGAACAGAACAGAGATGAAAGACAGAACTCCAAACATCGGCTAACAAAACATGACATAGATACAGTGCTGGAAGGGGAGCACATTACAGACACACCCCAGGCTCAATCAACACCCCTATAGTAAGTTCTGTTGTGCTAATACTCGCTACTCTGCAACACTCTATCTGTGGCATATCTTGGTGACTCGTGTCTTCAATAATTTGTGACTCCTATAACAATTCCTGTCCAGGTAACCTCCTCCTTTCCCGATACTCCCTCCACATATTTGGATTGTACTGCATTCCAGACTACCAACCCTATCGCTGTAACTTGCTTCAGTGTCTATAACGTGCCTTATCTCAGTGGTCTCCTCGTCCAATAACAAGAGACAGGGTCATGCAGCACGGAAACGGTTCCTTCGATCCAACTAGTCCATGCTGACCAGAGTCCCTGAACGAGTTGCGTTTCCCTGCACTTGACCCATATCCGTTCAAACCTTCTCCTCTCCATGTACCTGCCCAAATGTCTTTTGCATATTGTTATTGTACTTTTCTCTACCACTTGCCCTCGGAACCCATTCCATACCTACACCATCCTCTTTGTGGAAAACATCTCCTCCAAACCCTTTTAAGTATTTTCCTCTCCCATCTCCTTCTTATGCCCTCCAGAGCACACAACATAAGAACATGACAGTGCAGTACAGGCCCATCGGCCCTCAATGTGTGTCAACCTATGGAGTCAATCTGAAGCCCATCTAACCTTCCCTAATCCACTATCTTCCATATTCCTATCCAATGACCGTTTAAATGCCCTTAACGTTGGCGAGTCTACCACTGTTTCAGGCCATGTATTCCATGCCCTGACTATTCTGTGTAAAGAACCTACCTCTGGCATCTGTCTGATATCTATTAATTAATATTAATATTATTTACTACCTCAGCATAAAGCTATTTGCCCTCGTGCTAGGCATCTCCATCTGAGGGAAAAGGCTCTCACTGTCCAAACCATGTCATCCTCTGATTATCTTATCTATCTCAATTAATTGGCCTTAAACTCTTCTCTCAAACAAAAACAGATTCAAGTCCCTCAGCCTTCCTCACAACACCTTCCCTCGGACCCCTTTCCAAATATTTTAACATCTTTCTTCTAATGCGGTGACCTGGACAATAGGCAACACTCCAAATGCGGCCACACCAGGTTTTGTACAGCTGCAGTATTTTCACATGGTTCCGAAACTCAATCCCTGTACCAATAAAACCTCACATGCTGAATGCCTTCTCAACAACAGTATTAAAGTGGGTGGCAGCTTTCAGCGATCCATGTACATGGACACAGTGATTGATCTCTCTGCTCATCTGCACTACCAAGTTCTGCTTTACCCACAGCCACCTGTTTGGTCACCTCAAAAAAGTCAACAAGGTTTGTGAGGGATGATATACCCTTCACAAATCCGTGATGACTATGTCTTATCAACGTATTCATCTCCAGATGATTAAAAATGCTAGCTTTTACAAGCCTTCCCAACACGTTACCCAGAATCGAAGTCAGGCTCACAGCTCTAGAATTACCAGGTTTGTCTCTATTCCCCTTCTTGGTCAAGGGGACAACATTTGCTGTCCTCCAGCCTTCTGAAACTATTCCTGAAGACAAGGACAGCATAAAGGTCAAAGCCAAAGGATCAGCCATCTCCTTACTGGCCTCCCAGAGAAGCCAAGAATAAATCCCATCTGGCCGAGGGGACCTTTCTTTCTCTTTCCAGAATTGCTAACACCTTATGCTTCTGCAGTTCAATCCCATCTAGTTATGGACTCCACTAACCTGGGGTAAAGACATTGGCTACCTGTACCCCTCATGGTTTTATAAACCATTATAAGGTCACCCCTCAGCCACCTACGCCCAGTGGAAAATGTGAAGGGCAATGATATAAATATTTCTGCTCGCGTCCCTGCTAAAACTTTGCCACAATGTTCTGGGATACACTTGTTCAGGACCGAGGATTTCTCTACCTTTGTGTTCTAAGACCTCCAGCACTACCCCGTCTGTAATGGGAACTCTTTACAAACATCACTATTTCTTTCCCTTTTTTTCCTCATGTTTGTCCACAGTACGTTCTGACATGAAACACTCATTTAGGCTCTCTCCCATCTCCTGTGGTCGGTAATTGGATGGCTTCACTGATCTTTGAGGAGCCCTAGTTTCTCTCCAATTGCTTTTTTGTACTTGCGTGCTGTAGAAATTTCTTCGCATTCCCCTTAACTTTATCTGCCAAATCTATCTCACTCCCGCATGTTGCTTTCTAGCTTATCCAGCCTCTCCGTTTCTGTCAAACCCTCCAGTATCAGTAACATCTTCGTCAATCTTTGCTCCATTTGCAGTTTCAGGAAATGCTTCCCAGATCAGGATGATCAGAATTCTATGCAGCGTTCCAAAGCTGTGCTGATTATCCCTAATCAACTCTTGTCATTGCAAATGCTTGTAACACCTGTCCCGCAGAATCGCTTCCAGCAATGTCTGCATCGCTGACATCAAACTAATTGGTGTTGATGTCCCTGACTTTCCCTTGCAGCCTTTCCTAAGTACTGGCACAACCTTAGCCACCCTCCAGGCTTCCAGCTCATCACCCATGGCAACCAGTGATAGAAATATCTCTTTATGGGACCTCACAATTTTTTCTTGAGCTTTCCGCATTATCCTGAGATATACTTGATTAGTTCCCAAGGATTTGTCGATCTTATATGCATTTTAGAACGTTCAGTACCGCCTGTTCTTTAAGTGGTGTCTTTTGAAGACGTCACTGTTCCTTATTCCCTGAATTCCCCAGTATTTCTCCAAGTTAAGTTCAATGTGAAATTTTTGTTCAGGATTTCACCCATCTTCTGTGTTTCCACAATTGAATGGCCCCATTCGTCGTCAAGGGGCTATATTCAGCCCCTAGTTAAACACCTGAAGAATATACTTGAAGAATCTCTTTGGATTTTCCACAGCCTGATCTGCCAATGCTTTTTGTGTTCCCCTTTGAGCCCTCTGATTTCCCTCTTAAGTGAATTACTCCACCCGCTATGTTCTTCAATGGATTCCCTGAATCCAGCTGGCTATATGTGACAAGTGCCCCCTTTTTGATGACCAGAGCGTCAGTGCCCCCAATCATCAGTGTATCCCACTTGTGTCAGCATTGTCCTTCACACTAACAGAAATATGGTGTCCCTGAACTCTCATTTTGTCGCTCGTTTGAAAGCTCCCCTCCTGCCTGCAAATAGCCTCCACAATCAATTGCCAAAAGCTCTTCACTAATACTTTCTGGATTGCGGCAAGACGAATTTTGATCTTTAACTTCTGCACCAGGCTTGTGCTTTTCCATCGCTATTTTCAAACTAATACAATTGTGCTCACTTTGCCAAAGTGTTGCCCCACTAATGCCTCAGTCCCTTTCCCTACCTTGCTCCCCAAGGGGAGGTCAGGTTTTACCCCTTCCTGCAGTCCAACCATTTACATTCTGACTGAGACAATTTTTCTTGTACATGCCTAACAAATTTCACCCATTCAAGCTCTGAGCACTCTGGCAGTCCCAGACTGGGTTTGGAAAGTTAAAATCCCTGACCATTCCAACCCTATCATTCTTATAGATACCTGAGATCTCCAGACATATTTGCTGCTCAAAATCTCGCTGACTGTTGGGGCCTGTAGTACAGTCAGATCAAACTGATGGCCCATTCCCATTTCTCAATTGCACTATTATAGCGTCAATGGGCGTGCCACAGGAATATCCTTTCTAAGTGCTGCAGTGATGTTTCACTGATCAAAAACTCCACCCCGTCCTCTCTCACCTCCTGTTCTATCCTCCGTATGTAATCTGTACCCTGGAACATTGAGCTCCCAGTCCTGTCCCACTCTCAACTGTGTTTCTGCCATATCTATGGTATTCCAGTCCCATGTTCTCATCCATGTGCCGACTTCATTTGCCTTAATTGTTACGTCTTTTATTTTGAAATAAATGCACTTTAATCAATCAGTGTTCCCTCAATGTCTGCACAGATCCCTGTGGTACACCCGTTGGTGAACGAATTTCAATCGTAAAACAGCCCTCAACTAGTTGTGGATCCTGTTTGCCAAATCGCCTTGGATCCCATTGGTCTTTTGGACCAGACTTCGATGTGGGACCTCGTCAAACGATGGAATGAACTCCATGTAACCCATATCATCTGCACAGCCCTCATCAAAATCCACAAACGTAATTTCAAATAAAAATCTCAGCTGAATTTGGGAAAGGATCTTACTCTTGCAAATCAATTACGAGTATCCCTAATCGATCTCTGCCTTTCCAAATTTTGATTTATTCTGTTCCTCAGACTTGTTCCAAAAAATTTCCCTCCCCCTGCTGTCAGACTATCTGGTCTGTAATTACCTGGCCTATCCCTGCTGCCCTTCTTGAACAAAGGAACAATATTAGCAATCTTCCAGTCATTCAGCACTTCACCTGTGGCCAGCAAAGTATTAAATGTATCCACCGGGCCACAGAAATCTCCTCCCTTACCTCCCATAGCAGCGTAGGATACATTTCATTGGGCACTGGGGATTTCTCCAACTTTAAGCCTGTGACAGCATTAAATGCCTCCTCCTTATTGATCTTAATATGTTTGAGGAATTCCCAATCCTAACTGAAATCTCCGGCTACAATGCCCTGCTCCTGTGTGAATACAGATGGGAAGTATTCATTGAAGACCTCACCAACTTCTTCTGGCTCAATGTACCGATTGTCCTTTTGGTTTCTAACAGGCTCCACACTTTCCCCAGTAACTCTCTTATTCTAACTATCCTGCCAAAATACCTTGTGGCTTTTCCTTAACACTATCTACCCAGGATGTTTAATGGCCATTGTTTGTCCGTCATTTTTAAGGAGGCCCCTTGCCCACTCTATACTTTTGAATGGCTTCACCTGAGTTTATTGCACTGTGTTTTCTTTATCAAACTCACGATATCGCTTGACCAGTATTCGCTGGACTTGCTGCCTTTACTATTTCCTTTTCAGGACCACACTGGCCATGAATTCTCACTGTATCACTTTAACATACTCTCATTTTCCAAATATATTACCAACTGCAGATTGTCCTCCCAGTCACGCTTTGCCAGATCCTCTCTAATGATAGTGATACTGATAGAAGACTCAGTTGTGAGGAGGACAGACAGGAGGCGGTGTGGCTGCAGAAGAGACCCCAGGATGGTGTGCTGCCTCCCGGGTATCAGGGTCAAGGGTTTCTCTGAGCAGTGACTGAACATTCTGAAGTGACAGTGTAAATACCCAGAGGTCATCGTGCACATCGGTCCACATGACGCAGTTAGTCAAGAGGATGGGATCCTGTGAAATATATACAGGGAGTGAAGAAAGGAGTTAAAAAGCAGGACCTCAAGGATTGTGATCACCGGATTACTCCCAGTGTCACGTACCAGTGACTATCGAAATAGAAGCATAGGCCAGGTGGAGGTGTTGCTGAGGAGCTGGTGGAGGGGTAGAGTTTTCAGTTCTTGGATCATTGGGATCTCTTCTGGGGTAGAGGTACCCTGAACAAGGGTGGACGGGTTTGACTTGATCCAGAAGGGCACCAGTCTCCCTGGGTGGAGATTTGCTTGTCTTACTCTGGATGGTTTAAATTAGTTTGGCAGCGGTTCGGACTCTGAGTAAGAGAGATACCATTAACCAGTCAGGGGAAAATACACCAGCCAGCGAGAGCAAGTTTCCTTTCCCGGATATCCGGGGCAGTGTATAGGGAGGGAAAAGACTTCTGGTTTAAAGGACATTTATTTTAACACACGAGACCTGACTGGTAAGGCAGACGAGCTCAGAGCATGGATTGGCTCTGGGGACTGGGATATTATAGCCATAACAGAAACATGGCTGAGAGAATGGCAGGACTGGCAGCTCAGTGTTCCAGGACACACAAGCTACAGGCGTTACAGAAGGACAAGTAAGTGAGGAGGGGCAGCTGGCTTATTGATAAGGGCGGACATAACAACCGTGCTTAGAGAGGATACTCTTTTGGGGTGATCAAATGAAGTCATATGGTTAAAAGTTATAAACAAAAAGGGGATGGTCAGTCTGCTGGGATGGTGTTCTGGATCCCCAAATAGCCAGCAGGTACGAGAGGAGCCGATGTGAAGAGAGATTGCAGGTACCTATAGAAATAATAGAATAGTATTGGTTGTAGATTTTAACTTCCCTTGTATTGACTGGACCACCCGGAGTGTAAAAAGCCCGTATGGGGTGACATGTGTCAAATGTGTCCAAGAACGTTTCCTAGATCAATAGAGAGGTCCCCACTCTACTCAGGCAGCTGAAAACGAGACCTCCACTCAGAAAACGAGTTCAGACAAGTGACTGTAGTGTCAATCGGAGAGCACTTTGGGTCAATGACGACAACTGTCCTCGTTTTAACATATTTATGGAAAAAGATCAGGCAGGTCCACAGATTAAGCTCATAAACTGGAGCAGGGCTAATTTTGGGGCTATTTTGCAGGATCGAGCAGAGGTCGATTAGGTAAATTAAAAATCACACAACACCAGGTTATATTCCAAGAGATTTAATTCAAAGCACCAGCTGTCGAAGTCCAGGTGATCATTCTGAAAGACGAAAACTGAAGCTAAAGTGGTTTGTTATTACATTCCATGACACTGCAATCCTGTTGCTATAAATTCTGTGCCTGTTTATTGTGCTCCACAACCACCTGATGAAGGAGCAGCGCTATGAAACCCAGTGCCTCCAAATAAACCTGCTGGACTGTAAGCTGGTGTTGTGTGATTTTTAACGTTGTCCATCCCAGTCCAACACCAGCTCCTCCACATCATGCTTCCATCCGCTGGGTGAGTGTGTTTGAAGGAAAGGGAATGACTGGCAAATGGGAGGCTTTTAAAAGTGTGATCTCAAGGATTTAATATGTCCCTGTTAGAGTGAAGGGAAAAGCTGGCAGGTTTAGGGATCCCTGGCTGATGGGGGATATTGAGGCTCTGTACAAGAAAAAGAAGGCGGCACATATTGTCTTCAATGTTTCCGTATTTACGAAACCTCTTCAGTCTTAAAGACACTATCACTCGATGGAGACACAACAATCATCTCAGGTCCCTGCAGCACTCCCGATCTGTATGACTCACTGAAAGCCTGTGATTCTCCCGATCCAGTTCTGACGAGACTCACTCTCTGTGTAACATCATCCCATCGCTAACACCAACCCTTTCAATGTAAGCCCCTCCTGTATCTCCATCCATTTACTTATCTCCATAACCTTCTCCAGCTCTTACGCCCCTACCTGTGTAAACTCACCCTCCCCTACAACCTTTTCCCCTTTGACCAAACTGGAGGAGGTTACTAATGCTTCCTTATCTGTGAAACTGTCTCCAACCAAAATGACTGCCCTACTGGAAAATCTGTCAGACTCTACACCCTTCATAACTAAATAATCTGCAAAAGTAAAACTTCCTATATCTATAAACATCTTCAGTCACAACTACCCTCCATATCTCTGTTTGGTCCTCCATTTTATACAATCCACTTTATCTCTGTCATCTGCTCCAGTCACCGAAAATCCTCCCTGTCTGTGTAAACCGCTCCATCCTACTAATACCCTTCTCCCTGTAAACTGCTCCATCCCTCCAAAACTCTCCATCTTCATGAACACGTGTAGACCGTACAGCTCTCCATATTTCTGTGACATCCTGTGGCTCTATGTGCACCCTATGAAACCACCTCCGGTCCCCACAACCCTCCCAGCCTGGGTCGTCTTCTGCAGATCAGACCATTGCTGTCTCTGTTACCTCCGACAATCCTAGTAAACCCTTCCTAATGTATCTATTCATTCAGATACTATCCTATCCAGCCTCCTGAAACCTCTTCCTGCCATTGTAACCCTCTCTATTTAAAACACAGAACAATACAGCACAGTACAGGCTTTTCAGCCCTCAGTGTTTTGTCAAGCTTTTATCCTACTATTAGATCAATCTAACTTGCAGGCCATTGAAAGAACAAGAGAATCACAGCACAGGAACAGGCTTTTCAGACCACTCTAAGCCTCCGCTGATCCAGACTCTCTGTCTAAACCCGTCCTCTATTTTGTGAGGATCTGCTCCCTGCCCAGTCATGCATCTGTCTGCATACATCTTAACTGACGTTATCATTCCTGCCTGTACCTCTTCCGCTGGCAAAGTGTTCCAGGACCCATCCCTCTCTGCGTAAAGATATTTCCAGGCAGATCTGCCCTAAACATTTCCTCTGTCACTGTGAACTCGTGACCCCGAGTTATCGAGTTTCGCACTCTGGGAAAAAAAAGCTTCTTGCTATCCACCTTGTCTATACATCCCATGATTTTGCAGACCATAATCAGATCTCCAATCAACCTTCAGCTTTCTAATGAAAATACTCCAAAACTTTTCAATCTCTCCTTATTGCTAGCGCCCTCTATACCAGGCAACATCCTGGTGAACATCCTCTGCACACTCTCCAAAGCATGCACATCCTTTTGGTAATGTGGAGACCAGAACTGTACGTAATATTCTAAACCAAAGTCCTATACAACTGTAACATTACCTCCCAACTGTTGTACTCAACACCCCGTCCAATGAAGGAAAGCATGCCATATGCCGCGTGACCACTTTACTGACCTGTGTTACCACTTTCAAGGAGCAATGGACCTGAATACCCAGATCTCAATTTTTCGCAAGAACTTCCCATTTACTATATAGTTCACTTTTGAATTGGATCTTCCGAAATGCATCACCTCGCATTTGCCCGGATTGAACTCCATCTTCCATTTCTCTGCCCGCCTCTCCAATCTATCTATATGCTGCTGTATTATCTGACATTCCCCTTCACTGTCTGCTACTCCAGCAATCTTAGTGTCATCTGCAAACTTGCTAATCAAGGAACTGTTACCTTCCTCCAAATCATTGATATGTATCAGAAGCAACAGTGGGTCCTACACGGATCCCTGTGTAACACCATTGGTGACAGGTCTCTATTTTGAGAAATAAATTTTACTATCATTCATGTGCCTATCGAAAATTTACTGAAATGTCCCTAGTGTATCCAACTCTACCAACCACACTAGCACTACACTCCACTCATCCAGCACATTCTGTGTAAAGTAGCTACCTCTGACATCTCCCCTCAACCTTCCTACAATTACCTTACTATTTTGCCTCCGAGTTATAGCCATTTTGGCAATGGGAAAAATCTCGGGCCACCCAACCTATGTATGACTCTCATCTTCTCGTACACCACTACCAAGTCACTTCTCATTGTTTTTTTATTCCAAACCGAAAAGCCCTGGCTCCCTCAATCTTTCTTCGTTAGACCTGCCCTCCAATCCAGACAGAATCCCGATAAATCTCCTCTGCACCCTCTCTAAAACTTCCACATTTAACCCTGTAAAATCTTTCTGCAGAATCCTTCAATCTTAACCTCTCCCTAATTTGGTGTTTTCCTGCAGTCCCCACTGCACTCTTAAACTGTGAAACCTCTTACAGTCCCTACAATCCTCCTTAGCTCTGGAACCTCTGTAAGCATGTGAGTAGTCGTGTGGTTTAGGCGAGGAGTGTGAAATCCATTGTGGTTTGCCCACATAGGTTCCAATCCTGCGCAACAGGGCAGTGGTGTTGATTGATGCAAGTGTCCGGAGATGTGTTCAGGGCGTGGAGGTGAAAGATTTGAAAGCGACATAAGGAGCAACTTTTTTCACACCAAGGGTGCTGTATGTACGGAATCAGCAGCCAGAGGAAGTGGTCGAGGCTAGTAAAATTACAGCATTTAAAACGCATCTGGATGGGTATATGAATAGGAAGGGTTTAGTGGGATAAGTGCCGGTAAATGGAACTAGAATGGTTATGATGGCTGGTTGGCGTGGACGAATTGGATCGAGGGGTCTGTTTCTCTGCTGTACAACTCTATCACTCTGTGACTCTAATTGTTTTCCACTGTTCATTTACAGCCTGACATTTCAGTCTGTTTCCCCTGTTTATCTTGGTCAGTTCTCCTCTCAGACTCATGTAATTAGCTTTGGTTCTGATGCTCAGGTGTGCATTATGGCCTAAAAAAAAGTTGTTCTGCTTGTGTTTGTGACATATAGGACCCAGAATTTACATTCACGCTGATTCAGCCACATCATCTGAGGCCACATGCTTTCTCTGTAATGCCTTTGTTATTGATTACTGTCAGGGTTATCCATCCTGCACTCCCATTCTGCCTGAGTTTCCACAAGGTTATGAACCATTGAATATTTATGTTCCACCTTTTGTACACCCTGTAACCACACCTCTCTGGTGACTAAATCCCATTTATCTCTGTGTCACAAGTCTATTACCTTATTGCAGATACTTTGGCAATTCCAAAAAAAAAAATTTATTCCTTCCCACAATGCCCTGTCACAAATCGATTTGCCGACGTACAGTTTTAGTTAAACTGTGTCCTTTCTCGTTCCTTTCTGCTTGTCTTCAGCCACATCTCCATGCTGTTCCGATGTGTCACACTTTCTCTTTGGATTTGGAAACTCCTTTCACCTGAACCCTGTCCCTGCATCCTTCATGTCAGCTTAAAGCTCTGTCCATAAACCTCCTGACATGATTGGCCAGGACACTGCTCCCAGCAGGGTTGTTTTTAATTCACTCGTGGGATGTTGCTGTCTCTGGCTGGCCAGCATTTCATATCCATCCCCGAGCTGCCCTTGAGCTGAGTGCTTTGCTAGAACATTACAGAGGGTAGTTTAGAGTCAACTCCATTGCTCTGGGTCTGGAGTCATGTGTACGTCAGACCAGCTGCCTACCACTGGTTTCCTTCCTGAACGGATATTGAGCATTCAGATGCTTTTCTCTGCCACTGCCATTAAATTCTGGATGAAGAGGCTAGTGAGAGTAACATTAGGCCATCGCCTGGCCCACTGATATCTCCCTCATCACTGAGTACTGATCCCAGTGCACCATGAATCAAACCCCTTCTTCTGAACCGTGGTTTGATCCTGACACCTTCCTGCACTCTGGAGATTGTCACTCAGTATCTCTCCATGAGATATCTGTCACTGTGAGGGTCTAATTGCTGGTAGTGACTGCAGCTTTTGTAGTTACTCCAGATCCTGAGCCAATAGAATTCTTCACTCCAGGGAGACGAGGCAGCGCAGGCCAGGGATGGAGAGTGGGATTTCCCAGATCTCTGTGGGACACAGTGCCATTCTCCATGTGTAACCCTCACTGTATCAGTCTAATTTCCCATTCAGTCTATTTCTCCGTCTCCTGCATATATTCAGGACGTTCCTGACTCAATAAACTTCCCAACTGCTGGGTGTTTCACCAATCATCTTATTGAACACAATGGGTCAGCCAAAGGGCAGGGAGATCTGGAGTCTTCAATAAATCCTTCAGCCACGTAAGATCACTCACAGTGAACAGTGCAGAGCGAATTTAAGTGATCGAAGTTTGGTCTGGAAGACCTGACAGTGCTGAAGGGTGAACACAGAGCATGACGGTCCCAGGCTCAATATCGACTCCTGATGAAGGGCTCTGGCTCGAAACGTCGAATCTCCAGTTCCTTGGATGCTGCCTGACCTGCTGTGCTTTAACCAGCAACACATTTTCAGCTCTGATCTCCAGCATCTGCAGACCTCACTTTTTACTCAATCTCCACTCTCTTGTTAACTTTCATCACTGCAGTTCTGAGCCTTCCTATGACAATATAAGAAGTTCACAGTTATCAATCCAGGTCTGTGCTGTCTTAGTGAGCATCAGGACAACATAGAGTAAAGGAGGCCTGCCTTCAGAAGGTGGTATTGAAACCTGGGATCTTTCTGTTCCCTATACCCCTCTCACCCGGTCTCTTGTAATGTGATCGGTTCATACAGCAAGGAAACACACCTTTTGGTCCATCTCATCTGCACCAGTGTCTTGATGGTTGTAATTGCCAGAAAAGTTCCTATTTCTGTAAGCTCCACCCCTCCCATTAGCCTGCTGTATATTTGAAACCTACTCCAATGCTGAAGACTCTCGCTATTTGTAAATTGCTCCAGTCTCGACAACATGCCCATCTCAATAATCCCATCCTGCACTTAGTACAATAATCTCTATTTCTGTAGTTTTCCACATTAATTGCAGTCCATCCTGTCTCTGTAAAATCCTCCAGCCTGAATCAAAATACTCACCTATGTACCTTCCTCAAGCCCCAAGAGAACATGATATCACTGTAACCTTCTGCTGGCCCGATCACATTCCTGCCTCCTGGCCTACAGCAGCACACGACCTCTGTAACCATCTACCATGCCTACCGACCTTCTTATCTGTGTAAACACCTCCAGACCTTTTACCAGCGGCGACAACACTCCCCATTTCTGTGCGCTTCTCCCTGCACCTCAAACACCCTCTCTTTGTGTCGTTCTGCAGTTTAGAATGGCATGGCGGTTCAGTGGTGAGTACTGCTGCCTCACAGCGCCAGAAAACCAAGTTCATTTCCAGTCTTGGGAGACTGTCTGCATCAAGTTAGCACATTCTCCCTGTGTCTGCATGGGTTTCCCCCAGGTGCCCCATTTTCCTCCCCAGTCCAAAGACGTGCAGGTCAGGTGAATTGGCCATTCGAAACTGCTCATAGCGTTAGGTGAATTAGTCAGAGGGAAATGGGTCTAGGTGGATTACTCTTTGGAGAGTTGGTGTGGACTTGTTGGGCCGAAGTGCCGTTCCATACTGTAGGGAATCTAATAAATTCTAAACTCTCCATCTGCGTTCCATATTACTGTCTCTAAAAAATATCCTTCTAACAATTAAACAGCTGCAAACCTCCCAGTCTCTGTAAACTACGACAGCTCCAACGTCCCTCCTTATCGGTGTAACCTCTTCCTGAAACCCTCTGAACATGTGGAGACCCCACAATCGTCCCTATCTGTGTAAACCTCTCAGGTCACTGCAATACTCTCGATCTGTAGAACCCAGTCCAATGCCTGTGTTTCTCCCAATCCAGTTCCTACAAGAGTCACTATCCGTGTAACATTGTCCCGTCACTATCACCCACCCTGTCAATGGAAGCTCCTCTTGTATCTCTATCCGTCTAATCATCTCTATAATCTTCTCTAGCTCTTGGAGGAGAAAGTGAGGACTGCAGATGCTGGAGATCAGAGTTGAAAATGTGTTGCTGGAAAAGCGCAGCAGGTCAGGCAGCATCCAAGGAACAGGAGATTCGACATTTCGGGCATAAGCCCTTCTTCAGGAATGAGGAAAGTGTGTCCAGCAGGCTAAGATAAAAGGTAGGGAGGAGGGACTTGGGGGAGGGGTGTTGGAGATGCGATAGGTGGAAGGAGGTCAAGGTGAGAGTGATAGGCCGGAGTGGGGTGGGGTCGGAGAGGTCAGGAAGTAGATTGCAGGTTCGGAAGGCAGTGCTGAGTTTGAGGGGTTTGACTGAGACAAGGTGGGGGGAGGGGAAATGAGGAAACTGGAGAAATCTGAGTTCATCCCTTGTGGTTGGTGGGTTCCTAGGCGGAAGATGAGGCGCTCTTCCTCCAACCGTCGTGTTGTTATCGTCTGGCGATTGAGGAGTCCAATGACCTGCATGTCCCTGCTGGAGTGGGAGGGAGAGTTGAAGTGTTGAGCCACGGGGTGGTTGGGTTGGTTGGTCCGGCTGTTCCAGAGGTGTTGTCTGAAACATTCCGCAAGTAGGCGGCCTGTCTCCCCAATATAGAGGAGGCCACAACGGGTGCAGCGGATGCAATAGATGATGTGCGTGAGGTGCAGGTGAATTTGTGGCGGATATGGCTCTGAAGCTATGCCCTTGGCCCCTAGTCTGTCCCCCCCACCCCACCCCCGTCCACTTCATCCAGGTCCCTCAGTACTCTGTTAGTTTGAATGAGATCCTGCCACCGCCGCCTCTGAAACTTCGTCAAGTACAGACCCAAATACTTCTCTTGCTCCTCATATGGCAAGCAATTCATCCTGGGCTCTTTCTTGTAAAACCAGTTCTTGGACCCCCTCACATCCTTTGTTCAGACTGTTAATGTATAACATGTACAGCGTGATCCCATCACTGACCCCTGCTGAGTTCCCCTCGTCACCAGTTCCCATCGTGAAAACGACCCCTTTATACCTGCTCTGTCTTCTGCTAATCAGCCAATCCTCTATCCACACTAAGCATGTCGTTCTGAAACCGAAATTTCATTTCACAAACACGGCTGGATTTGTTTTCCTGTCTGGCTGTGAACAAGCAGGGTAGATAAAAGGGAGGAATGGTTTTTCGGGATTTTCAGAAACCTTTCAACAAGGTCCCACTGAAGAGGTGGATAAGCAATACAAGCAAATGTGGGATTGAACGGAATGTACTGGCATGGATTGGGAATTCTTAAACAGAAAATTAAGTGGGAATAAATGGATTAGTGCTTGCCCCCAACTATTCACAAAGGGATTTGATGCATTTGATGGATGGACAAAATCTACTGCTTCCATGTTTGTTGCTGAGACAGAACGAGATGGGAATGTGGGTTGTGTGGAGGAAGCAAAGGGGACATGGACAGTCCATGAGTTTCCCGTGTACAAATTAATTGATGGGATGTGGCCATCACTTGCTTGGCCATCAGTACCGTCCCATCTGTAATTCCCTGGAGAAGGTGGTGATTGGCTGCCTCCCTCACCAACTGCAATCCTTTAGGTGTATGGCCAGACAGAGTGCTGGGAGGATGGAGCGTGGCTTGGATGGCACCTCGGAATTGCTGATGTTCATGTGCAGCTGAAATTCCTGTCATTCCAGGGTATAGTGGTTCCGAGTTTGTGATTGGCTGTTGAAAGGGCCTTCCTAAGTGACCTCAGTGCTGCTTGTAGATATTTTATTTATTCACTCGTGGTCATGAGCATTGCTGGATGTGTTGTTGATTTGGAGTTGTCCCTGAGAAGATGGTGGTGAGCTGCCTTCCTGAGCCACTGCACCAGCCGTTGGAACTGTTGTTATCTGTGTACCCTCTAGCAGGCGCTACAACACTCCCCATGTCTGTAACTGCATACAGACAATGCAGCTCTTCCTGCATATGTGGAATCCTTCTCTGCCAACAACTCTTATTGTTCATCAGAATGTCTCACCACCTCCATTCCCATCTTTGCCAGTGACCTCTCAAATTTCTGTATTCTTGTTTACAGTTCTGATCACCTATAACCTCTTCCTTTCTAAATTTGTAACCCCTCAGTATCTGTAACTCTGCATATAACTGTATTCAATGACAACACAGGTCCCCTTCCTTAAATCTCTGTGAATCACAGTGGCTGGTTGTGCTACATTTATACTTTTCATCCTCCTTATCCTTCTTAGCTCTTCCTGCCCCTATAATCCCCCTATTCTCTGTACCTCCTTATCTCCTGAGGGTCCTTGAATACCATGAGTGCTTCAAACATCTGTAACCCCCCCCCCTGTTACTGCGAGTCTTCTAACTCTGTAATATCCAAAAGTCTCCAGTACCACACAACACTTCCTGGGTGTCAATTTGCACGTGTTGAAGTCTTCACATCAGAGTAAGCAGCTCACAAAAAGCCATTTAGACTCTACAAGGCTCCGTCACCAACAAGACACCGTCTCTCTATTTCCTTTGCCTCCCTCAGTGCCTGCAACTCTCCCTGTATCTTCCAATAACCTGCTTTAGACACTGCAGGTCTGCCTACCTCTCCAGATAACCTGTTCCATCCCCGACAGATCACTTAATCACTGTAACACCCTCTGCACACTCTCATCCTCCTCTTTTCTACTATCTTCCAGGCACAGCGATGATCCTATGAGGGAGCAGTGTGGAATGGCATGTTACATATCTCAGCTGAGACTTGAGGCCTACCATTACCTGGGAGTCACAAAGGGAGAGAACCTGACAGCGAGCAACACAAAGTGGGAGAATATAAATCAGCAGCGAGGACCAAGGCCTAGCAGGACTTGCGTTGGAGAAACAGCAGAGCAGGAGACCCAAAATCAGCACCGAGTCTCAGAGTGGGTGACCATGTGAGGGAGCAACTTGAAGCAGGTACATGAGGCTCATTCACACCTGGGAGTTACAGAAGAACCAAAGTGGGAGGATATAAATCAGCACTGAGGATCGAGGTCTAGTCACACCTGTGAGTCACATAGACGGTGACTCTGTGAGGGAGCAGAGTGGAGGGAGATTTGAATAAGGGACTTAACCACTTTGTTATTTCCCCGATGTTAACTTCATTCGAAGTAATTAATTGAGTTACTTTAGACATGTTGTATTTTTGGACATAACAAGACATGTTTGTCAGATGGAAAATGTGTTCTGTTACATTGAAAGCCATAGCCCCCTGCTCGTGTCCTAGATGGACACGGGGTCTTGGAGCTCAGACAGTGACTGACGATTCTATGGGACATCTGTGATGCTGAGGGTTAGGGGGATAGCACACACACAGAGCCGATCACCCTGCAGACATGACGGCCTGGAAGAATGAAGGGAATGGGGGTACTACGCAATCGAAGATAAACGGTCAGGGAATCCAGGAATAGCCTGCTGTCTCCCTCCCAATTGAGTTTCCTGGTTTGGAGCTGATGAAGGTATTGGCTGCTCAGGGGAGGACAGTCAGAGCCATGTCTATGGCTCCACAAGCAGCCTGACTGTACAGGAGGGGAGGGAAAAGGAAGGAGGAGCAATAGTCACAGGGGAGTCAGGAAATTGAGGGAATCACAAGCATTTCTTTAACTGTCAATGTAATTCCAGGATTGTGGGCTCAAGATTGGCACTGTGTCTGCAGCATATTGGTCTGGGAGGTGGTTAGCAGCCAGAGGTCATGGTCTGCGTTGGTCTCAGTGACTTGGGTGGGAAATGTGCTCTGGGAATCAGAATTTAGCGAGCTAGATGGAAGGTTAGCAAACAGGGCCTCAAACGTAGCAATCCCTGGAATACTCGCAGTGCCGTGTGCAAGTCAGTGCAGCACTAGGAATATTAAGTAGGCGAGAGTGTGACTGGAACGTTAGTGTAGCAGGAAGGGCTTCAGATTCCTGGTACATTGGGACTGGTTCTAGGGAAGCTAGCAACTGTACAAGCTGGATTGGGTAACTTGTGACAGAACTGGGACTGATTTCCTTGTCCAGTGATTGGATAATGCTATTGGAAGGGATTTAAACTGATTTGGCAGGGATATGGTAACCAAACAGAGCACTGGAGGAAACTACCGTTCCTCAGTCACGCATTCATCTGGTCTCTCTTTCTATTTCTATCCTCACTGGCACGTGGCACGGGGAATAATCTGTAGATCACTGCCCTTGAGGTCCTCCTTTTCCACTTCTTACCAAATTCCCTCTCTACTCAGGTCCCTGACAATATGTACAGCCTGATCAAATCTCCTCTCAGCATCCTCCGTTCCAGTCTTTCTCATAACTGCACTTCCACTGTACCAGGGTAACGGATGTCCTCTGCACTCTCTTCAGTCCAATTCCATCCTTCCATGTCTTGGGGTGACCAGAACTGCACACATTCACCAAGCTGCGACTGCGCTCATTATTTATACAGTTCCAGCGTACACTTACGGCTGCACCAATGTTTACATCTCCCTTAATACCTCTTGCTAATTTTCACATCCCAGAATGAACCATCCCACAATAGGAGAGAAAGTGCCAAGAGAGGCGTGGGTCTCCCCAACATTTATCCTCCTCATCTCGTCACAGGAGAAGGATCCTGACCCTAACAACCACGAGAGGCTGAATGACCGTGTCCAAGCTCCCAGACTGGGATCTGAGAGTCCCCTTGTCTCACTACTGGGCGCCATGACTGACTGTGGACAATGATATTCAGCTTCCTGTGCTAAACACCAAGACAATACAGCAGGAGGGTAAGCCTGGTAACTCTGACTGAGGAGAAATACTGCTGAGGGCAGGGTAAGGCAAGGCAATAATTCTGTGAACACTCAAGGCATATCAAAGTGAGTGTGTACAAACACGGAGTGAGCAGCCCAGAGGGACAGGCCATGAGCTGGGTGTGTGTCCCTGAGCATGGTATCCTTACAGCAGCATTGCAATGAGAGTTGTCAGTGCACCCTGAGCTGCAGCATTGAAGTACTGAAGTGTACTGTAGTGGGTTGGAGATGTGCTGGGATGGCATGGTGACGCTGGCGTGTGACAGATGCCAACGTTGGTGGGTGTGGAGTACATGCAGTTTCTATCAGTGCAGTGTTCCCCAAGACGTTGCTGTCCAAAATAGAAGGCCGCAGGATCGAGGGGCGAGATGGAGTCACCAGTTACCAGCTCTGACTTTCATGTCAAATTCTCCATATTGAGTTTCCCAAGAGTGGGAGGGAGGGTATGAAGCTGAAAATTGATGAGGAGCGATCTCCGTGAATTTGTTTGTTAATCATATGGAATCATTCATTTAGCATTTCGCCACTGCTGCACTCAAATCTTGTCTTAAAGAATAGTCCAGTACAGGAACAGGCCCTTCAGCCCAGCAAGCCCGCACTGACACATGATGCCGTTCTAAAGTTAAAATGAAAGTTCTTGCGTCTACACATTCTATGCCATTCTATTCGCTGCTGCCTCTTCTCTGTGCCAAGATCCCTCTTAAACCTTGCTGTACCAGCATTTCCCCTCTATCAGTGCATTCCAGGCACTTGCACATTCTGTCTATAAAAGCAAAAAATAAAACTTACTTATCATATCCACTGAACTTTCTCCCTTTTACCAAAAACCTATGGTCCTGAGTAATTGATACTTCTACTCTGGGACAAAGCCTCTAACTGTCTTCTATCTATGCCTCTGACAGTTTTATAAATATCTATCAGGTCGCCCAATAGCCAATGATGCCCAGGTGCACACAAAACATGTGTGTTCGATTTCTCCTTCTGGCCAATACCCTCCAAACCAGACAACATGCTGATAAAACTTTTCCATTCCCTCTCCAACACTTCCATACCGTGTGACAAACAGTACTGTACACAATATTCCAAATGTGCCCGAACTAAGTTTCTCTACAGCTGCAATATGACCTGTTAATTTTCATACTGCATGCTCCGATGCATGTCTGCAAGTTTGCCATCAGTCTTCTTGATCACCCTATCCACCCGTGTTACCACTTTCCGGTAACTGTGGAGCTGTTCACTAAGATTCCTTCGGATTTTGATTCAATCAGTTTTTTCCATCTACTGTATACTTCTCTCCTGCATTAGACCTTCTAAAATACATCACGTCACAACTGTCCATATAAAGTTACATCTGTGTTTTCTCTGTCCAAGTCTGCAGCTGACCTACACCCTGCTCTATTCTCTGGCAATCATCTTCACAATCTGCAACTCCGCCAATCTATGTACAGATCTCCAGTCACAAAAACACTGTTCCACCACTACTCTGTCTTCAATGGCCAAGCAGTTCTCTATCCATCTTACTAACTGACCGCTGATCCCATTTCACTTCACTTTCTATATGACCCTGCCATAAGGAACCATATCAAAGGCTTTGCTAAGGTCCTAACGGCCAACATCCAGCCCCATGTCCTCATCAATCAATCAAGTTTTGAACATAATCTTCCCCACACAACTGTGTTGCCTGTCGCTCGTAAGTCCATACTAGAGCTGCACTCATTCAGATAAGTGATTATTCCATCATATTCCTGACATGAACCTTGGAGAGTAGATTAGATTCCTTACAGTGTGGAAACAGGCCCTTCAGCCTAACCAGTCCACACCATCCCTCCGAAGAGTAACCTACCCAGACCCATTTCCCTCTGACTAAAGCACCTAACACTGTGGACAATTTAGTATGACCAATCCACCTTTGGACTGAGGGAGGAATTCGGAGCAACCGAAGGAAACCCATACAGACACGGGGAGAATGTGCAAACTCCACACAGACATGAGGCCAGAAACAAACCTCAGACCTTGACGCTGTGAGGCAGCAGTGCTAACCACTGAACCACAGTGCCGCTGTTGACGGTTACTGTACAGTGGGATGTATGTCGGGCCGTGACGGTTACTGTACAGCGGGTGGTATGTCGGACTGTGATGGTTACTGTACAGTGGGAGGTATGTCGGGCCGTGATGGTTACTGTACAGTGGGAGGTAGGTCGGGCCGTGATGGTTACTGTACAGTGAGAGGTATGTCTGTCTGTGACGTTACAGACTGTATGAGTTGTACAGAGCATGATTCTGCTCCTGTCGATGGCCCACTGCACCTCATGGATGCATCATCATTAGTTTCTCAATCTGTTTAAAGTCTGTACCATTCTCTGCCAAGGGGGCTACATATCATGGTGAGGGGAGTCTGGAAAATGTGAAGGTCGCCCCTATTCCCCACAAGGACTGTGCAGTGATCATTCTTACCGATGTATGAAATGGAGAGGTCTATCTGCAGTAGGCAGATCGGTGATGATGTGATCAATTATATGTTTCCCTTTTATTGATTCCCCATAACCTGCCGCAGAGCAGTCTAGCAGCCACAGGATCCAGCATCGATACTGACTATACACCACAAAGCTGCCCCCCTCTGCCTGGCTATGTCCTGTCAGTGGGATAGACCTTAACAGAGAGGGTGGTGATGTGGCCTGGGACATAGTCCTGTTCACAGAATCCTGCTTTACAGATAATATCTGACTGTTGCTCGATTAGTCTGTGGGATATATTCAACAGGTCACTTTTACATTTTGTATAATAAAGAGTTAATATCACTTTGTTTCTTACATATTTTAAAATAGACCAAACATCATTATTTTTCAGTTGAAAACAATTGAAGTGAACAATAATTGAATTATCAGAGGGCACAGCTAACTATTACACAATTCAGTGAATGTAGTAAACAGCTGATTGATGTTCAGATCAGTGAACACACCACCTTGCAGGCAGCAAAGCTGTTGAAGATGATTTTGAGGAAAAGCCTGAATTCAGACACAGTATTATTGGGCCTCACCATGACCTCCAAAACACTGGCCATCTCCAAAATCTGTCCAGTGAGCTTCCAAACTGGAGCTGGACAGTTACTCACACAATCCCTCACAATAGACTGGTTAGAGACATACCTGAACAATGGGGAGATGTGTGGAGGGCAGACTGGTCAATGGACTAGCACATGGCACTGGTCCAGACGCAGTTCATATTAATAACAACGACCTGTAAACAGCCATGTCTTGCAAGTATATCTCTTCCTGTGTGCCACCTAAACTCTGTAATTCTGCACCTTGGACCTGATCCTGACTGAATGTGTTATAAAGGTGATGGGCTCCTGCATCACATGGCATCTTACATTGAATCCCTCATAAACCATATCCAGTGAATGTTAGCTCCACAATGTCAGTATCCAAACAGAATTGTACAGCTCCATTGATGGACAGTGTGATGCCAGCCTGACGTCCTTGTGTATGAGTTGAGCTGGAAATCTCTGTGTAAATGTTTGCAGCGTTGTTCTAACCATTAACAGCAAACTCTCTTTACTGAAGTTTTGATAGCCTTTCATAATACCACCTTTTAGATTGCCCAATAAGCAGTATATTCCCCCCTTTATTCTGTTTACTTTTATAACAACAATATGATGAAGACAGTGCACAATTAACAGTAAGGAGCATTGGAATGATTAATCTCATTCCCACACCCAATACCAAATTAATATTAAGTACAAGGACTTTGAAAACATACAATTATTTTCCCTTGTATAAAATATTTTGAACTAATAATCGACTCTCCTGCTCCTCAGATGCTGCCTGAACGGCTGTGCTTTTTCAGAACCACACTTTTTGACTCTGATCTGCAGCATCTGCAGTCCTCACTTTCCCCCGCTAATATTCACTCATAATCATTTTCGTGGTAACAATATCACTGTGTGTTTAAACATGTTCGTCAGATATAAGTATATTTTCAATTGTTTTTGTCTATCTCAGAGCTCAGTAATGTGGGATGTGACGGCCAGTGTCTGTGTGATGCTCAGTATGTAGGCCATGCCTCTGAGAGATTGTCTAATTGTTTCGAACAGCATATTCCTTCAGCTTTTTACAACAAATAGCTTACTGCCTGGACCCTACCAGCCTGAGCTCACAAAACCCAAAGCACAGTGTCTAGATTGGGCAGGTCTGGACAATATTTTTCATGTTAATTTATTCATGGAATATGATAAGACCAGTATTTATTGCCTGTACCTTGTTGTCCTTGACGAGGTGGGGGTGAGCTGTCGCACTGCTGCAGCCCATGTGCTGTAGGTAGACTTAGAATACCATTAGGGAGGGAACTTGAAACAGTGACACTGAAACAACGGCAATATACTTCCCAATCAGCTCGGTGGATGGCTTGGATTGGAACGCGAGCATAGTTGTCCCATGTCCTTCCCATGTCCATAGCTTCCCTTGTCCTTCTTGACGGTCATGGTTTCAGAGGTACGTTGCAAGGAGCCTTGGTAAATTTCTGCAGCGCACCGTGTAAATGGCAGGCATTGCTGCTCCTGAGTGTCAGTGGATGAGGGGTGAAGCTGCAATCACATAGGTAAATGGAGGTATTTAATCACACACACATTCAACGTTAGCCTATTTGATGGAAGACAGGCTTTCCGAAATTTTGAGGTGAGTCATTCTTGTAGGATTTCTTCCCCTGACATATTCTCGTAGCCAATGAATTAATATGTGTTAAAGTGTGGCACTGGAAAAGCACAACAGGTCAGGCAGCATTTGAGGTACAGGAGAGTCAGTAATTTAGCATCACCCCTTCACAGGAATGGGTAAGGAAATTATCTGGCCAGCCCAGTTCTGGTTAATGGTAATGCCCAGGATATTGCTAGATGGGTGTTCAGTGATGGTGGTGGCATTGAAAATTAAAGGATATGGTACACTTTTCTATTGTTAGAGGTAATTGTTGTCTGGCATGTGTGTAATGGAAATGGTACTTGTCACTGTTAAGCACACACCTGCATATTTCCAGATCCTGTTACATTTGGGTAAGGACTGCTTCAGTATCGGAGTCAATCACGAATGATGTTGACCATTGTCCAATCATTGGCTAACATCCCCAGATGTGACTTTACAGTATAGGGATGGTCATTTATGACGTAGCTGAAAATTATTGGGCCTAGGGCAGAGAGCACTCTTACAGCTCAGTGATGCTGTCCCTCTCTCTGAGCTAGGAAGCTGGCTTCTAGTTCCACCTGCTCCAGAGGTGTCTAATAACATATCTGAATGGGATAATGTTACAGTGTCTTCCCCAAGGAGCTGAGCGAGGACTTGGTTAGCTCAATCAGTTGGATGGCTAGATTGTAATACCGATTAATGCCAACAGGGTGGGTTCAATTCCTGCACTGAATGAGGTGTCGGAAAAAAGGCTGTCTTACTCAACCTCTCCCTTGCTTGAGGCATGATGACTATCTAGTTAAACTGCCTCTACTCGCATCTATCTAACAAAAGAACAACCCTGTCATCCTGTTGGAGTATGGTGCCCTGCCTTTCCATTTTTGGTCTACAGGTTTACTCAGAAACCCGTCCCCTGGGGAACTACTGCGGAGATGGCTGCTCCCCACCAACCCCAGCCACCTTCCTTTGTTCCAGGTATAACTTCAGCCAGTGCAAACAAATCCGATTTGCTCCAGCTTTGCTGTTAATCCTGGATATGACACTTGGTCAAATGCAATAATGATGATGTTAAGTGCAGTCACTTCTAGAATTCATCTTGTTGTACATCGTTAAACCAAGGCTTCAATGTGCCCAAGGGATGAGAGCTCAAACTGAGCTTCATTGAGCAGGTTGGAGCTGAGGAAGTGCTGCTTCACCCCACTGTAGATGACATCTTCCATCACTTTTTTAATGTTGGGGATTAGAGCAATGGGGCAATCATTGATTGATTGTCTGATGTTTTGTCTTTGTGTGTACAGGACACACCTTGATAGTTTCCCACATTGTCAGGCAGGTGTCAGTGCTGTATCCCAGCAGGAACAGCCTGAAAGGAATGTTCTCAGGGCCCGCAGCCTTTGCATTCCCCATCCCTCCAGCCGTTTGAAGTTAGCACACACTGAATCAGATTAGCTGATGACTGCCATTTGGAGAAGACTAAAATAGATCATCCCATTGACACTTCTGTCTGAATATGGGTGTATGTTTCAGCCTTAGCGTTTCTATTGTAGTTCTTGGCCCTTCCAACATTGAGGAAGGCGATATTTGTGGATCCTACTCCTCCAGTGAGTTGTTTGATTGACCACACAATTTACGTTGACAGCATGTGATCGGATTGCAGAGATTAGGTCTGATTTGTTGGTTAGGTCTGTCTGTCACTGGTTGTTTACGCTATTTGATAAGTAAGTGGTCCTGTTTGGTAATGTCACCTCATTGTGAGGTATACCTGGTGCTGCTCTTGACAGGTCCTCCTGTGTTCCTCATTGAACAAGGGTTTATCCCCTGGCCTGATGGTCAGGGTAAAGTGCAGCATATGCCAGGCAGTGACAGTGAAAATTGTGCTGGAGTACAATTCTGCTGTTGGTAATGATCCGAATCACCTCACACAGGCCAGTGCTGAGTTCTAGATCTCTTTGTAATCTATGCCGCTTAGCATGGGGATTGTATCTCTCACATGTGCGCTTATGCGTGTGGGTGCACACACCCACGCACACACACTATTGACAATGTACAAGTGGGACTTTCTCTATAGAAATATTGTATGCCCTGTCACCGTTCCCAATGTGGTCCTCGATCAATGTGTCTGCAGCCGGTAGTTTGGTGAGGGTGAGGTCAAGTATGTTTCTCCCTGTCAGTCGTACCCTCTCGATCCGGTGCTGACCCAGTCTCGCAGCTAGATCCTTTTGGACCAGACCATCTCGATCAGCAATGCTGCTGCTGAGCTCCTCTTGGTGGTGGGTTTTAAATGGCTCACCCAGTAGACATTCTCCAGCTCATTCACTCTGTGAGTACGTCCTCCAAGAGATGTACAATGTAGAGGAACACTTATTCTTCAGCTGAGGGAAGGGAGTCAGCAAGAGGTTTCCATGTCGGTGTTTGATCTGACACCGTGAGATTTCGTTATGTCACATTGTTGCTTGAGGAGTCTGTTGAATGCCTCTCCCACATCTCGCCCTAGCCCCCAGACGTTAGGAAGGAGGGATTTCCAGTATCTGCAGTGCTTTTAATTTTTTTCACTTTCAATCGAAGAGCCTCTTCTGTACTGAATGGCACTCACTCTATGACTCTTGTGATTGGAAAGTCCAAGGTCTCACTCCTTCAGTTCCTCAAGTACCTTTTCTATTCCACAGATTTCTAAAATATTTTCTCTATTAAGACATTGCATAATTCCATTTTTAAACTATCTACGTATTTCTCTGCATCTTTCCCTGTCATCTCCTCCAGCCGCTGCATCCATCTGTATCTCAGTAACCCTCCGTATCTCCACAATCTTTATCTCATTCTCCAGCTCCACCTATCACTGTAAATTCCGCCTGCCCCTACACCCCTCCCAATCTCTCTAATATCCAGCTGCTACATCTCTCCCCATATCCTGTGAATGAATTATAAAATATCTCTATAACATGTTCTAGCATGCACAGGTCACACTATCTCTCGACTATCCCCAGCCTTGATTTCCTATCTCTGTAACATCTCCAACCTTACTTTCGCATCTCTGTAACATCACCAGCCTTGCTTTCCTATCTCTCTGTAACATCTTCAGCCTTGCTTTCCTCTCTCTGTAACATCTCCAGCCTTACTTTCCTCTCCGTGTAACATCACCAGTCTTGCTTTCCTATCCCTGTAACATCACCAGCCTTGCTTTCCTATCTCTGTAACATCACCAGCATTGTTTTCCCCTCTCTGTAACATCTCCAGCCTTGCTTTCCTCTCTCTGTAACATCTCCAGCCTTGCTTTCCTCTCTCTGTAACATCTCCAGCATTGCTTTCCTCTCTCTCTGTAACATCTCGAGCCTTGCTTTCCTCTCTCTGTAACATCTCCAGCCTTGCTTTCCTATCTCTGTAACATCTCCAGCCTTGCTTTCCTATCTCTGTAACATCTCCAGCCTTGCTTTCGTCTCTCTGTAACATCTCCAGCCTTGCTTTCCTCTCTCTGTAACATCTCCAGCCTTACTTTCCTCTCTCTGTAACATCACCAGCCTTGCTTTCCTATCTCTGTAACATCACCAACTTTGCTTTCCTATCTCTGTAACATCACCAGCATTGCTTTCCCCTCTCTGTAACATCTCCAGCCTTGCTTTCCTCTCTCTGTAACATCTCCAGCCTTGCTTTCCTATCTCTGTAACATCACCAGCATTGCTTTCCCCTCTCTGTAACATCTCCAGCATTGCTTTCCCCTCTCTGTAACATCTCCAGCATTGCTTTCTTCTCTCTGTTACATCTCCAACCTTGCTTTCCTATCTCTGTAACATCTCCAGCCTTGCTTTCCTATCCCTGTAACATCTTCAGCCTTGCTTTCCTCTCTCTGTAACATCGCCAGCCTTGCCTTCCTCTCTTTTAACACTCCAGCCTTGCTTTCCTATCCCTGTAACATCTCCAGCCTTATAATCCTCTCTTTCTGTAATATCTGCAGCCTTGCTTTCCTCTCCTTGAAACATTTCAAGCCTTGCTTTCCTCTCTCAGTAACATTTCCCGCCTTGCTTTCCTATCCCTGTAACTTCACCAGCCTTGCTTTCCTATCCCTGTAACATCTCCAGCCTTGATTTCCACTCTCTGTAACATCTCCAACCGTGCTTTCCTCTCTCCCTGTAACATCCCATGTCTTGTTTTCATCTCTCTGTAACATCTCCAGCCTTGCTTTCCTTTCTCCCTGTAACACCTCCAACATTGCTTGCCTTTCTCTCTGTAACATCTCCGGCCTTACTTTCCTTTCTCTGTAACATCTCCAGCCTTGCTGTCCTTCACACCTCAGTGAATTGGTTATATATCTGCTCTTATATTTTTTATCTTCCTTGAGGTCTATAAAATATCCCCAGCAGTGTGTCTGTCATCGTTTGGACCCTCACCTTGACTCATAAAGCCTCATTTGAAGATACGTCCAAGATATTGTCCCTCCTCACTGCAGTAACTGTTCCTTAATTAACAATGCAACACCACCTCCTCTTTAAGACCCTCTCCTGTCCTGCCTATAGTTCAGTACAACAGAATATTGACTTGTAAGCCCTGACCTCTCTGAAACACACCTCTGTGATGGCAAAAACATTCCACCTCCACATGTCAACTCATTCCATTATCACAACAGTCTGTCTGATGATGCTCCCAACATTAATGTAAGCTGGAATATAACACCTGGAATACTCTGTACCTCGGAGTTCCTCAATCATTCACTATTTGTTATCAGGCTGCCCTAACCATGAACCAAAATTGTAATTCTGGGACTGAATGAATATTTGTTGAATTGTAATATGTTATTTCAAAAAAATGTGTTCATCAAGTGCAACTTTCCAGAACTGTCAGCTCCACATACAATGAATTTCTGATGGTTAATTCCCTGCTCAGTGTGCAGAGGGGACAGCCCTCAGTAATGGAGAAACTGAGGACTGCTGTTGATGGAGATAAAAGTAGAAAAGTGTGGTACTGGAAAAGCACAGCATATCAGGCAGCATCCGAGGAGCAGGAGAGTCGATAGTTCAGGCATGAGCTCTTTATCAGGAAGGCATTGGTGCATTCCTTTTTCTATGATTCTGTGATTCGCAGGACATTGGGAATCATACTTGCTCAGCAAGGCAGCACTGTATATTGCATTGAAAAGGAAAGCAGTCAATCAGTTGGTTGGACAGGTTGTAGACAGGCTGAGGGGAAATGATGGCCCATCTGTGGTAGCAGATGGAAAGTATTCAGCCTGGAGCTCAGTGAGCAGTGGCATACCAGGGATCGATTCTGGGACCTGTACTCTTTGTGATTTTTATAAATGACTTTGATGAGGAAGTGGAATGGTGGGTTAGAAAGTTTGTCAATGACATGAGGGTTGATAGACTTGTGGATAGTGTGGTGGGTTGTTGTAGGTTGCTACAGGATATTGAGAGGATACAGAGCTGAGGATGATAAGTGGCAGACAGAGGGCATATTGTTGGAGGGAATCCTGAGGGACAGGATGTACATGTATTTGGAAAGGTAAGGACTGATTAGGGAGAGTCGACATGGCTTTGTGCGTGGAAAAATCATGTCTCACAAACTTGATTGCGTTTTTTGCAGAAGTAACAAAGAGGATTGATGAGGCAGAGCGGTGGATGTGACCTATATTGACTTGAATAATGTGTTCGATAAGGTTCCCCATGGGAGACTGGTTAGCAAGATTAGATCTAATGGAATACAGGCAGAACTAGCCATTCGGATAGAGAACTGGCTCAAAGGTAGAAGACAGAGGGTGGTGGTGAAGGGTTGTTTTTCTTATTGGAGGCCTGTGACCAATGGAGTGTCACAAGCATTGGTGCTGGGTCCACTACTTTTTGTCATTTATATAAATGATTTGCATGTGAGTATAATAGGTATAGTTGGTAAATTTGCTGATGACACCCAAATTGGAGGTGTAGTGGACAGCAAAGAAGGTTATCTCAAACTACAACGGGATCCTGATCAAATGGGCCAATGGGCTGAGGAGTGGCAGATGGAGTTTAATTTAGGTAAATGCGAGATGCTGCAAGTTGCGAAAGCAAATCTTAGCAGGCGTTATACTCTTAATGGTGAGGTCCAAGGGAGTGTTGCTGAACAAAGCGACCTTGGAGTGCAGGTTATTGTTCCTTGAAAGTAGAGTCACAAATAGATAAGATAGCGAAGAAGGCACTTGGTATGCTTTCCTTAATTAGTCAAAGCATTTTACAGTGGTTGGAAGGTCATGTTGCGGCTGTACCGCAAGTTGGTTAAGCCACTTTTGGAATATTGTGTGCAATTCTGGTCTCCTTCCTATCGGTAGGATGTTGTGAAACTTGAAAGGATTCTGAAAAGATTTACAAGGATGTTGCCAGGGTTGGAGGGCTTGAGCTATAGCTGGGGGTTGAATGGGCTGGGGCTATTTTCCCTGGAACATTGGAGGCTGAGGGGTGATCTTATACAGGTATATAAGATCATGAGAGGCATGAATCGGGACATAGACAAGGTCTTTTCCCTGGTGTGCAGAACTCGAGAGTGCAGGTTTAGGTTGGGAAGGAAAAAAATATAAAAGAGACGTAAGGGGCAACCTTTTCACACAGAAGGTGGTATGTGTATGGAATGAGCTGCCAGAGGAAGTGGTGGAGGTTAGTACAATTGCAACATTTGAAAGGCGCCTGGATGGGGATATGAATTGAAAGTGTTTGGAGTGATATGGGCTGAGTGCTGGCAGGTGGGAGTAGATTGGGTTGGGATATCTGGTCAGCATGGACGAGTTGGACCGAAGGGTCTGTTTCCACTGTATATATCTCTTTGACCCTGTGACTATAATTTAGAAATGACAATAAGTTGACATGCACTGTTAAATAAGTAAATGTTGATATTATAAAATTGTAGCATACAAAAAGTTGAAAACTTGCTAGTTTTAGAATGAATGATAAAGAACAAAGAACATTTCAACACAGGAACAGACCCTTTGGCCCTCATGGCCTGTGCTGATCCAGATCCTCCTATTTTCTAAACCTGCCACCTATTTTCTAAGGGTCTGTACCCCTCTGCTCCCTGCCCATTCATGTATCTGACAGATACATCTTAGATGACGCTATCATTCCTGCCTCAACCACCTCTGCTGGCAACACGTTCCAGGCTGCCACCACCCTCTGTGTAAAGAACTTTCCACATATATCTGCCGTACACCTCTCCCCTCTCACTTTGAACTCATGACCCCTAGTATTTGAGTTTCACAATCTGGGTAAAAAGCTTCTTGCTATCCACCCTCTCTATATTTCTCTTGATTTTGTAGACCTCAATCAAGTCTCACATCAAGCTTCGTCTTTATCATGAAAGTAATCCTAATCTGCTCAATCTTTCTTCATAACCAGCAACCCCATACCAGGCAACATCCTGGTGAATCTACTCTGTACCCTATTAAAAGCATCCACATCCTTTGGTAATGTGGTGACCAGAACAAATGCAGTATTCTAAATGCGGCCAAACCAAAGTCCTATGCAACTGTAACATGACCTGCCAATGCTTGTACTTAACATCTGATCCAATGAAGGAATGCATGCCATATGCCGTCATGACAACTTTACTGACCTGCGTTGCCACCTTCATGGAACAATGGACCTGAGAATACCCAGATCTCTCTGTACATCAATTTTCCCCAGAACTTTTCCGATTACTGTGTAGTTTGCTCTTGAATTGGATATTCCAAAATGCATCACCTCGCATTTGCACAGATTGAACTCCATCTGTCATTTCTGTGAACATCACTCCAATCTATCTATATTCTGCTGTATTCTCTGACAGCCCCCTTCACTATCTGCTACTCCACCAATCTTAGTGTCATCTACAAACTTGCTAATCAGGCAACAGATACCTCCTTCCAAATCATTGATATATATCACAAACTACAGTGGTCCCAGCACGGATCGCTGTTACACACCACTGGTCATTGGTCTCCATGTTGAGAAATCCCCTTCCACTATTACTCTCTGTCTCCTGTTGCCCAGCCAGTTCTCTATCTATCTAGATAGAACACCTTGGACCCCTTGCAACTTCACCTTCTCCATCAGCCTACCATGGGAAATCTAATAAAATGCCTTACTCAAGTCCCTCAGTATCTTCTCCAGCAACTTCCCTAAAAACTAATGTAAGGCTCACCAGTCTATAATTACCTGGATTATCCCCGCTATCCTGCTTAAACAGGGGACAACATTATCAATTCTCCAGTCCTCTGGGACCTCACCCATGCTCAAGGATCCTGCAAAGATGTTAAGACCCCAGTTATTTCCTCACTCACATCCATCAGTAACCTGTGGTAGATCCCACCCGGTCCTGGGGCTTGTCTAACTTAATACCTATAAAAATATGAAAAACTTCCTCCCTCGTTATGGCGACTTGACCCAGAACGCAAAGATCTATCCCGAACCTCAACATCCGTCATGTCCTTCTCCTTGGTGAATACAGATGCAAGATACTTGTTAAGAATCTCACCCACTTTCTCTGACTCCATGCATAACTTTCTTCCTTTGTCCTTGTGTCTTCCAAACATTTCTCTGGTTACCCTCTAGCTCCTTATATATTACATTAGATTAGATTACTTACAGTCTGGAAACAGGCCCTTCAACCCAACAAGTCCACACTGACTCGCAGAAGCACAACCCACCCAGACCCTACATTTACCTCTTCACCTAACTCTACGGGCAATTTAGCATGGCCAATTCACCTAACCTGCACATCTTTGGACTGTGCGAGGAAACCGGAGCACGCGGAGGAAACCCACGCAGACACAGGGAGAATATGCAAACTCCACACAGACAGTAGCCTGAGGCGGGAATTGAACCCGGGTCTCTGGCACTGTGAGGCAGCAGTGAGGCCACCATGAATAAAAGTTCTTCGGGTTTTTTCTCAACCCTGTTTGCTAAAGATATCTCATGACCACTTTTCGTCCTCTTAGTTCCTCGATATTTATTGTGAAATGTGGTTAGTGAAAAGAACACAAACATTTGTTTGTATGAGTGGGAACTCAGACCTTTACGAGGTGTTTTGCTCCAAAATATATTTGAAATCTGTCTCAGTGCAAATAAAAAGCAGGAGAAGAAACCTCTTGGGAAGAGTAATTTTCAGCCACTGTCCCCCCAAAGTGCTTCTAAGGTAGAAAAGAGTGAGGATATGGAACAAGGGCACAACAGTAACTATGGGTGGTCTGAATATGCAAATTGGCTCAATTAATTAACTTGACAGTGATATCTCAAAGAAAGATTCGTGGAGTGTATGAGAGACTATTTCTGAGAGCAGGACGTCATGGAACCAACCAGAGAATGGGCTAATTTAGTCTTGAAATTATATAACAAGGAAGGATTGGTGTATGAGCTTTGCCTTGGAAGGAGTAACCACAACATGCTCGAGTTTCACATTCAGTTTGAAAGCGCAAAGACTGAGTCATAAATGGAGTTTTAGTGTTCAGCATTGATAATTATACTAGACGAACGAAGGATTCACCCTGGGTGGACTGGGGTAGAAAAGAACAGTCAAAGGCAGTACAGATGAAGACGTTTGGCAAAAACGTTAGGGAGATAATAAAGACCAAAGAGGAATTGCATGACAGAGAAAATCATCCATATCTTGATAAGGAAGTCAAGGATAACATGAAGGCAAATCCCAGGGCATTTCTTACTGCACAAGTTGGTCACACTGTGGAGGATCGGGCAAGTCAGTGACCTCTTAGAGTTATGGCTGAATTCTTATGTGATAAACCCAGATAATGTTTGAGTGAGAAAGGTTCAAATCCTGCCATAGCAAGTGGCAGAGCTTGACTTCAAATCTGGAATTAAGAGACTGATGGTGGTTCTGAATCGATGGCCAAGCAAAACTCACCTGGTTCACTCATGTCCTTTTGGGAAGGAAACGGCCATTCTACCGTCGATTCACCACTCTCAGGCTGAAGGCATTTCCCATTTACTCCGTTCTAAAAGATCTTCTCTTGACTCTCAGGCTATGACCTTGAGTCCTTTCTCTCTTAACAGTTGATGAATCTTCCCAACATCTACTCTGATGCGTCCAGTGAAGAGACCCAGTCCAGGTGGGAGTCGATCTCGGTCATGCTGCAGAAACATGACGGAGAGATCGAGAAATTCGGGCAGCGTGTCAGGGGAGCGAAGCAATGGGCCGCGGCCTCCGAGACCACTGCTGAGTCATCCATGGGTCAGGTCTGGGCCCTTGGACATCGAGTCCCGACCTTATTGGAACATATTAATGACCTCGGAAATCGAGGTCATCGGGAAAATATTCGGTTGCTGAGCCTTCAAGAATGGGAGGAGAAAGGGCAGCTTGTTGATTTCCTGGAGCAATGGCTCCCACAGCTGCTGAAATTGGAGTCAGAGCTGGGCTGGTTGCTGGTTGAGCGGACCCATCAGGTTGCAGTGCGCCAGCTCAGGTCGGCCCAGTGCGCCCGCCAGATCCTAGTTCAACTTCAAAATTAGAGGGAAAAACAGATGCTGCTAGAGTCCACCAGAGAGTTGGAAAAAGATCCCCTTGCCATCATGTACAAGGGCTCCAGGATAATGTTCTTCTCTGGCTGTGGTCCGCAAGGGGAAGGCATTTGATGAGGCAATGAAGCATCTGAGGGACTTAAATATTCAACATTCTATGCGATATCCGGCAATGCTATGGTGCAGTCTCGGAGGATCTGTATATGACTTCAAATCACCGGGAAAAGTAAACGAATTTCTGGATGCTCTAAACTGACTGCAGGATTTGAACTGTATGGATAATGACTTTATTTTGCCCCTCTTTTCTTCTTTTTTCCTCCTCTTTTCTTCCTTTTTTCTCTTTTCTATCTTTCCCTGGTGGTGGTGAGGGAGGGGAAGTGTTAGTTCCTTAACGTTTCTATGGACTCTTTTTGTGTGGTTTATTTGATTATTGGGGGACGTTTCTGAATTGTTTTTATTTGTTTGATTATTACTTGCTGAGATTGTAATTTTATAATTTTATATATTTTCATCTTGTGTTGTTTTGCTAAGTGTATCGAGGTGTTGGTGTGGGGGGGGTCGCTTCTGTCTTATAAAATGTTGGAATTTATTTACTCTACTTTGTAATGCCTGGGCCGAGGGCATGCCTCTGGCTAGGAAATGTTCTGGTGGGATTATTGGAAGGTAGTAGTGCCTCCTCTGAAGAAGGGGGAAAATCTCCTTTTGACTATGTTTAATGTTATTTGTTTTTAGGAATAGTTCTTAGTTGTTTTGATTCAGCTGTTATAAGGAGTGTTTTATGTGTGAATCATTTTTGTTTTTTATTCAATGTATTTTGGTTGGTGTTCTCCCTCCTGGAGGGCATCGGGCTTACTCGGACTATCATGGCTAGTCATTCGTATAGGTGGTGCACCTGGCATGTCAAGGGGAGCCACTCATTAATCAAAAGGAAAAAGATATTATCAAGTCTTAAAAAAAAGACAGGGTGGATGTAGCTCTTCTACAGGAGACACATCTACTTGATAAGGAGCATTCGAAGCTGCAACAGGGTGGATTTGGCAAGGTGTTCTTTTCATATTTCAGCTCAAAAAGTAGGGGAGTTGCTAATCTTATTGGTAAGAATCTCCCTTTCCAAATGCTAAGCCAGGTAAAAGATGACTGAATGATATATATTAATTAAAGCCCTAATATATGGAGAGGAATATGAGATTTTGAATCTCTATTGCCCGCCGGTGACCCACTTACATTTGTAATGGAAGTGATCTCCAAGTTGATGGCTCTTGGGGTGCGCCATACTATTAGAGGGGGAGATTGTAATTGTATCATTGACATGGGTGGACAGAATACCTAAGAGCTCTGGGCATATCTTTGAGATCTAGGTGTTGGCAGATCTGAGTAGGGAGTTGTGGCTGGTAGGTGTGTGGAACTGTCTTCACCCCGAGGGTAGAGACTTTACTTTTTATTCTTATCCACACAAGTGCCATACCAGAATTGATATGTTTCTTTCCCCTCGACCCTTTTGAACTCAATATTGTTTTGTAAAGTAGGTAATATAACTATGTTCAAACATGCCGCATTATTTTTGAAGGTTAAGATTGGTGATGATAAAATAGCTTTCCGACATTGGCGTATGGACCTTTCCTATTGAAGGATAGTAAGTTCATAAAATATTTCTCGCAGGAATTTAAAACCTTCCGGGATATCAACTCAAACACAGCTAGTAACCTTTTGGTGATGTGGGAGACGGTTAAGGCATATGTGCGAGGCTTGGTTATCTCATATTCTGTGAGTCCGAAAAGACAAAAGGGAGAACAACAGTGTCTGCTCGAGACTCGCCTGAAGGCGGGTGAGACAGCTTATGTGGATAGACCTTCCATTACTAAACTACAGCTGATCACAGCCCGTTAGGCAAATTTGAATACCACACTTAGTCAAACAGCAAAGAGGGAGATATTATTTGCGAAACAGAGATTATTTAAATACGGTTACAAGCCTGGCAGGTATCTAGCACACGTTGCCAGAAAGAAAAAGGCTTCCCAAGCCAATAAGCCTATTAGAAAGAGTGCTGGTACCCTCACCTGTGATCGTGAAATGAGCAATGCAGCCTTTAGAAAGTTCTGTTTCAAACTGTATAGGCCAAAGGGCTGTGAGGATAGAACGAGGAAGACAGAGTCTTTTTTTTAAAAAGATTTGGCCCTCCAGGACCTAACCTCAGAGAGGGTGTTGTTCTTGAATGCCCCCCGGCAACCCAGGAAATGCAGCATGAGGTAAGGCCTCTCCAGAGTGGCAAAGCGCTCGGACTAGATGGATTCCAAGCTGAGTTCTATAAAGAATTTATTGGGGAATTAGCCGCGCCACTTAAAAATATATATAATTATTCACATAGTCAGGCCTGCCTCTCGCCTTCTCAGAGAGAAACAAATATTTCTCTCATTCTTAAGAAGGGAAAGGCCCCAGATGACTGCTCTTCGTACAGACCTATATCCTTGTTGAAAGTGGATTTTGAAGTTCTCACAAAAATATTGGGCATTAAGACTGGAGAGGGTTCTATCATTTGTTATAAAAGAGGACCAGACGGAGTTTATAAAGAGCCACAGATCAACTAATAACATTAGAAGAGTCTTAAATATGGTATAAGCCTGCCAGGAGGGAGCGATACTTGTATTAGTTATCTCCCTAGAGGCAGAGAAGGCATTTGATTGGGTAGAATGGACATATCTCTTTTAAGCTCGGGAATGGTTTCATGTTGGAGAGGTCTTTACTAAATGACTGACTTTATTAATTAATGATCCCAAAGCAGCGGTTTAAGTTTGGACAGTGTTAGCATTGGGAGAGGTTGTCGACACGATTGCCCTCTCTCACCATTATTATTTACACGAGTGATTGAGCTGTTGGTGGAAGCTATATGAGCTGACCCTAATACAATGGTTTTGGAGGTTAGATCGGGAAAGCACAAAATTACTCTCTATGCAGATGGTGTCCTCCTTTTCTTAAATGGTCCATTGACACCTGCGCCCTGCTTAATTCAAGTGGTTAACTTATTTGATTAGATTAGAACCCACCCATACCTCTAAATTTACCCATTACCTAACATTACGGGCAATTTAGTATGGCCAATTCACCTGACCTGCACATCTTTGTGATTGTGGGAGGAAACCGGAGCACCCGGAGGAAACGCACGCAGACACGGGGAGAACTTGCAAACTCCACACAGTCAGTCGCCTGAGTCAGGAATTGAACCCGGGTCTCAGGCGCTGTGAGGCAGCAGTGCTAACTACTGTGCCACCGTGCTGCCCACTATGTTCTCACGTTATAAAATCAATTTAATGAAATCGGAGGCCATGCTGCTAGGTGCTCTTGCCAGTATATCCAATTTTCCGGATAGATCCCGTTTCCCCTTTCGGTGGTCACTGGGAGGTTTTCTTTACTTCGGTATTTTTAATACTCCAGCATTCGGTCAGCTATATAAAGCCAATTATACACATTTATTTGAGAAAGTAAGATAGGACCTTCAATGCTGGGAAGATCTCCTGATAGCCTGGATGGATAGAATAGCTTTGGTCAACATGAATATCCTACTTGGCCTTTTGTATGCTGTGAGAATGCTCTCCTTGATGCTGCCGAGACAGGCGCTGCATAAGCTTTATGGTTGGCTTGGCTCCTTTACTTCGAGTAATAGACGGTCCCTTATTAAATTAGAAAAGCTACAGCTTCCACAAATAAGGGGTGGGCTGGATTTTCCTGATTTTAGGAGGTTTGAATTGAGCTCTCTATTATCCTACGTTCGTGATTGGGTCTCTTGTGAACCGCAATCAACCTGGTTACATATTGAAGCCTCACTAGCAAAATATCCCATCATCAATGTACTACTTATGGACAAGATGAGAGTTATTATGGATCATTGTAAAAATTCTATTGTATTAAATACAATCAAAGCCTGGAGGATACTGCGACAGGATGAGGGTAAACTACAAAAAAATCTGCCTTACACCCCTCTGGTGGGAATGTTGGGGTTCCAGCCAGGGCTGTGTGATGCTGTACTCAGAGCCTGGGAGTGCAAAGGTATCTCCTGTTTGGGAGATCTGTTCGATGGGGAGGTCATGATGTCCTTCGAACAGCTGCATCAGAAGTTTGGGCTGCATAGCAAGATCTTTTTCGATATTTTCAAATCGGAGACTTTTTACAAAAGAAGACCACATTGATAATTAATCCTTATAAATGAGATAGGGAAAGGAGGGTGCATCGGCCAATGTGTCCACCCGCGGTCAGTACTCTCTACCAAAAACTATTTAATAAGGTATCAATGGACATGGAATGGTTGTATAAAACCCTAGAGACAAGAATTGGGAATGGAAATCTTCTTGGACGTGTGAGAGGGCATCTGGGAAAACACCAGGAAGATCTCTGTCTGTAACAGAATTCATACAGCTCAGATGGCACCTGAGTGACTTGCAAAGTTCAAGGCAGGAGCATCTCCAATGTGACCCATATGCAAAATAGTAGTTAGTAATCTCACGCATTGTCTGTGGACCGGCCATAAGATCTGCAGGTAGTGGGGCAGAGTAGCGAATGCCTTGGCAAAGATTTTGGTAACGGAGATTGGGTTGGACCCACTGTCTCTACTTTTGGGCTCCCCAAATTTCCCCTCTTTGGAAGTACATGGAAGGAAATTATTCACTATCCTTTCCTTTTGTTCGAGAAAAGATGTTTTATTGAATTGGGTATCTGAAGGTTCCCCAGGAGCTTCAAATTGGTACAGGATAGCCATGGTATATATCCCCCTTGACTTCCTTATGAATATGGTGCACCAAAAAACGTAATTTTTTCATACAACATGGCAGCCCTTTTTGAACTACATTGACACAGATATATCAGCCACATTGTTCAGGGCCTTTGCTTAGCCATGGGGATGGTTCTGGCTGGTTCGGGGGATCCTGGGAGGAGGAATCCCATATAAATATCAGTTCTGTTATGATTTAATATACATTTATATTTAATTTGTATCTAGTTATTTATTTACTTATTTCTTTTCTATTCTCCTTTTGTCTATTGTTAGTAATGCAGGATATCCTATTTCATGTTTTGGTAGTTTGTAGAATAGATTAATAGTTTTTTTTTACAAATTCTTTATTGGGGTTGTTATTATATTGTAAAGCAGAATACACTAGTTTGTACTATTTTTGTAATTTTGTAAAAAAAATTTAAAAATCTTCTGTTTTCAATAAAAATATCTACAAAAAAAGGTGTCAAGTTCGCACATTTCTCATCTTCTGGGACCCTCCCTGATTCTAGAGATTCCTGAAAGAATACCATTAATGCCTCCATCCAGCTTATTTATACATTTCGTTTTTCGAGCAATTTCTCCTCATCAGCTCTGCGTCCCCACTCTCTTGAGTATTTGGGACATCATTCATGTTATCCACCGTGAATTCCCCAGTCATCCATGGTTGCCTCATCCTCCCTGTACAATGCGTCTTTTACCTCGGGATGAATCTCTGCTGTGACTCCTAAATTGCTCTGAGAAACTCCCACCATTACTATTCCACTGTTTTTCCTGCTAGATTCTTCTCCCAGTCAATTCTACTCAGAACCTCCCTCATGCCTTTGCAGTTGCCTTTATTCAGCTGTAATGTTAACTCCAGTTCTACCTTCTCCCTCTCAAATTGAAGAATCGGTTCAAAATAATATTGCGATCACTGCCTTCAAAGGGTTCCTTCACCTTAAGCTTCCTTATGAAGTCTGCCTCATTGCACAACACTAAATCCAGGATTACCCGTTCCCTTGTTGTCTGCACCATAAGCTGCTCCAAAAATCCATCTCGTAGACATTCCACAAATTCCTTTCCTTGCAAATCATTACCAGTGATTCTCCCAGTCCACCTGCATATTGAAATCCCCCCAGTCACGAAACTTTGCCATTCCTACACGTGTTTTTTTTTCCATCTCCTGTTATGTTTTGTGCCCCAGCTCCTGACTACGATTCAAAGGCCTGTACATAACTCCAACTACGGTTTTGCACACTTGTGGTTCCTCAATTCTGCCCACACACATTCCATACCCATCTGACTCTATTTCGAGTGATGGGAACTGAGTGATTGGACTGCAAAATACTTCAGCATTGCCTCAAATTTATAGATAAGGCATTGAGTAAAAATATTTCATTTTCGCCACAGTGTATTTCTTTGGCCAAATATCCTGTCTGTATTATGGAAGAATACAAACTTTTGAAAATGTGACAGAAGGACGATATGACGAGGGCATGAGTCTATAAAGAGATTAAGGTGGGTCAAGTGAACAGCCAAATATTGGTGTATGGAACACTGTTGGAAAATATGTCTGTGCTCAAAGTTGTTTGAGGGTTGAATGGAACCACAGGGTATTGTTTCAATGGAGAGATTGGCTTGAGGCACAGAGGGACCGAGGAACAGGGCACCTGGATTACAAAATGAAACCTTTCAGGTGTACATCAATTTTTTAGTGAGGTAAGTTAAATGTTGAAAGTTTCGGAAACAAAATACATTTAAAAGTAGGGAATATTTTCTACAGCTCTACAAGGTAGTAGTTTAACCACATCGAAAGTGCTATGGCCACAATGATATGAAATGCTGTCCAAAGAAGATTCATTCAGCTGACTCTTGTGAGGACCATTTATTACAGGAGGAAATCTTGAACTGACTGGCCATGGATCTGCTAGAGTTTAGGCGAACAATATGCGATCTTGTTTAATCACAGAATATTCCAAGTAGTCTTTTCAAGTTGAATTCTGAAATAATATTTCAGCTTGTGTGAGAGATTACCATGAGTGGATGGGCTGTAAAATTGAAGAATATCTCAGTGAAGAAGCTGGTGATTTGGTGTAATCCTCTCAATGTGTTGTGTCTTTGTGAAACTCTCTTCCCAGAGAGTGATGAGGGATAAGACATTGAATATTCCTAAAACAGATTCTTGACTAAGAATGACGCACTAACGTTGTCAAGGCAAAGGAGGAATGCGTGATTGAGGCACAATCAGATCATCCACAATCTTATCGCATTATGAAGCTATTTTAATCCTTACTCCTGATGCTAGTTTCCACATTTCTGTTGTCTTTAGATACTGAAAAAATTATGACACGTTACTCTTGAACATGAAGATTTTTCCTTTCAGATTATTGTGCACAGCTTTCCATATGTGACTTTTAAATGGGACTCAAAAGCACTCAGGAAAGATTCATGATGCTGTAGAGAAGTCAGGAGCAGAGGACAATGGGAAAGCCTCACTTGAAACTGCTTTAGAAATCAGATTGGTTCGAATGGATAAATTTAACAATGCAGATTTCTGTCAGTTGTTCTTGTCAGATGCGTTTCATTGGCAAGGTGAGCATTCTGTTGCTTGTGTTTAATTTCTGTTCAGGAACACTAACAGGCATGTTACAAAGAGAGAAACTGGGTTATTAACAATTTGATAGTGAAGGGAGAATGATATAGCTTCAAATCCTGTGTGTCCTTGCAGATTGTATTCCTCACTATCTGATGCTCACAAACTATGGAAATAGTGAGACCACATCCTCTGTTTCCAACAATTAAAGTGACAGAGACATACAACATACAAACCGAGCCTCGAGCCCAATACAACTACATCAGCCAAAAAACACCAAACTACATTATTCCCAGTTACCTGAAGGTCTATAACCTACTATTCCATGGCATTTGGCATTTAAATGCTGCGTTATCGTGTATCTGTGAGCTGAGCGTTTATGTTCTTCCAATATATGCACGACATGTTTTCACGGAAATAGATCTCACAACATCAAAGACAAACTCATCAGATCAAAAAAATTGACTCATTGTTTAATAATTATTAGAAAATCGGATTGTCTTTTTAGTTCATTTGGGATTTTAATGGAGGTAGACCAACATTAATTGCCCTTGAGATGTTCCAGTCCAGTTGGTGCTGGTCCATCCAAGTGGCTGTTGAGAGGGAGTGCCAGCTGTTCATCTCATGTGCTGGTTTAACTGGGAATAAATATTACCGGTGATGGATGGAGTGTGAAACAAGCCACCACGCTGTGATGAACAGCTCATAGGGTAACAGACTCTTTGTCAATACGAATATATGGGAAGGAATTTATTAGTCTTCAGAGAAATAACAACCTTACAAGAGAAATCTATATAATAATGAAGCGAAGTCTGTTTTTATGTTATTGGCGAACTTAAAATAATGGTGTCAAACAGCTGGAATAATTTTGATGCTGTTGTTGGACGATTCTTTCACTGAGCATGTGAATTATCCTGGATGAGCTCAGAGATGGCTGGGCTGTCCTATGTTGAGTATGTGCTGATATTCATTGGGAGGATGCTTGTTTGTAATCTCGCCACTTACTGAGCACAGTTCGATTTAACAATCCAACATGTCCCATTGGTTGCTGCTTCAGAATATATCAAAGCTTTCATGACTGCCACCACAGGGAATCGTGTAATAAAGACAAGGCCCATCGCGTCTGCACCACCCAGTGCTGATACAAGTGCTTTATAATGTTTGTGAGGTTACCTTCCTGAACCCCCTCCCTGGCAATGCATTTTTGACACATATCATGCTCTGTGTTCAAAACAGGTTTCACAAATCCTCTCTTAGTATCTTCTCTTTCACTTCAAACGTATTTCCCCTTGTTTTTGACCCTTTGACTGCGGGGAATAGCTGTTGTCTGTTCACTCATCCCATACCTCTCATGCTGTAATACACTTCTGTCAGGTTCTCCCCAAAAGCAAATGTAACGTATCTTCATGGTTTGAGTTCTCTCTTGTCTTGTTACATCTTTCAAAGTGCAGCATCTCACATATTTCAGTGTGACCGTTTATCAGTCATTGATCTGACCATTTCACAATCCGTTTGTACCCTCTTGTAACCAACACTTTCCTGCTCACTGTGACCCACCCGATTAATCATTGTGTCATCTACAACATGGTTTATCATTCGCAAACATCCCCTCCATCTCCCACATTCTTATCATCAACATTTATGAATTTCAGAAACAAACCTTGATTTTCTTCCTGCTGTACAGATGTTGTTGCAGAATTGGGAATTGCAGTCTCTTGTTTTTCTTATTTTGGTGAATTTACAGCGTGAATCAGCTGTGGTCTTTTGTAAGGGAGCCACAAATATTATTTTGGACATGGAGCTGAATTCTGCTTTTATACTCCACCCCTCTGCTTGTATTATTCATATGGCTTCGCCATCATTAACCTTGGACTAACTTTTGGCAACATGCCCTGAAATATTCCCATTTTACTTGGACCTGCAGCTTATTCTTTACAACATTCGCTGCAATACTCAGAGCTAAAAGAACTTTTTAAGTTGCAGGGTGGACACAGGCTTATTTATTAATTTTGTTTGGAAGAGCTAGAGCAATGATGATAAAGATTGAATTAAATTCTGGATTATAAACACACTATAGATGATCAATTCACATTCTCATTTCTACGTTGAATTGGAAGAAAATTAAAAGAACAAATACCCACTGTTCTGAATATTGTTTAAAACGTGATGTCATATTGAAATAATGCATTAAGGAAGACCATGCATCAATTTTCTTTTGAATATTGCGAGGACATTGTTCAAACAAACAGTGTTCTTGCCTTTTGCTCCTTATTCTTTCAACTGATCTTCCCGTGTAATTTGAGGTAAGATCAGAGTGATTTTTTAAAAAATCTTGGAATGCCCCTACAAACAGCTCTGTCTGGATCTGCATCACTTTGTATTGAAGAGGTAAAGCAGGGCAACTCTGTGTCGCTTAATCCAGAGCCATTGGGGACGACAAATAATCTCTGCCCTTGCTAGTGCCTTCCCAAACCCTGGATGAATATATCCTGTTAAAAATACAAAGATATTTTATGTTTTCATCGTTGGATGTAAACTCTCAGAAAGGTAAGACCTTGCTGGATGAGTATGATGCCAGTGAGATCAGGAGCGTGATAAGACATTGATAATAATTGGGATCATTACTTCAATCAGTTACTTTCAGAGGATTGATCATGTGATGTCATGACCACCGAGTTCAACATTTTCATAATGCATTATGACAGTGTCAATACATTATCAGTATTTAGGGAGTTGTCAGGCACAGAGTTTTTCATTTTTCATTCAAACACCATAACCAAATTCTTGAGCATCAACAGAAATGGCAGCTTCACTGTTCCATTTCAGAACAGACAAATATCTACTTTCCAAAAGAGTAACTAAGTTGAAAGAGCAGCAAAACATTTGCAGGTTCTGAGCAGAGAGAAACACTATTAACGTTTTGAGTCCAACATGTGTTTTTCAGAAGAGGATCATATCAGACTCAATATGCTGCCTCTGTTTCTACCTTCAGATCCTGACTCATCTGTGGTGTTTTGTCACTGTTTACTGTTTAGAACACAGAACATAGAACATAGAACAGTACACCACAGAACAGGCCCTTCAGCCCATGATGTTGTCCCAACCATTGATCTTCATGTGAGGTAAACCTAATGGACGAACTCTCAAATTTCTGTGATCATATGCATGTCCAGCAGTCTGTTAAATGTCCCCAATGACCTTGCTTCCACAAAAGCTGCTTTCAACGCATTCCATGCTCTCACAACTCTCTCTGTAAAGAACCCGCCTCTGACATCTCCTCTATACTTTCCACCAATCGGTTTAAAACTATGACCCCTCGTGTTAACAATTTCGGCCCTGGGAAAAGGTTTCTGGCTGTCAACTCTATCTATGCCTCTCATTATCTTGTACACTTCAATTAGGTCCCCTCTCTTCCTTCTTTTTTCCAATGAAAAAAGTCCGAGCTCAGTCAACCTCTCTTCATAAGATAAGCCCTCCAGCCCAGGCAGCATCCTGGTAAACCTCCTTTGATGCCTCTCCAAAGCATCTACATCTTCCCTATAATAGGGCGACCAGAACTGGACACAGTATTCCAAGTGCAGTCTAACCAATGTTTTGTAGAGCTGCAACAAGATCTCATGGCACTTAAACTCAATCCCCCTGCTAATGTAAACCGAAACACCATATGCTTTCTCAACAACCCTGTCCACCTTGGTGGCAATTTTAAGGGATCTATGTACCTGCAACCCAAGATCCCTCTGTTCCTCCACGCTGCCAAGAATCCTGCCTTTAATCCTGTACTCAACTTTCAAATTTGACCTTCCAAAATGCATCACCTCGCATTTATCCAGTTTGAACTCCATCTGCCACCTCTCAGCCCACCCCTGCATCCTGTCAATGTCACGCTGCAGCCTACAACAGCCTTCTATACTGGCAACGACACCTCCAGCCTTTGTGTCATCTGCAAGCTTGCTAACCCATCCTTTAATCTCCTCATCCAAATCATTAATAAAAATTACAAAGAGTAGAGGCACAAGAACACAACCCTGTGGACCACCACTCACCACAGACTTCCAGGCAGAATATTTTCCTTCCACTACCACTTGCCGTCTTCTGTCGACCAGCCATTTTTTTATCAGCTAAATCTCCCTGTGTCCCATTCCTCCTGACCTTCTGAACGAGTCTACCATGGGGAACCTTATCAAATGCCTTACTGAAGTCCATATACATCCTACCCCTCAGAATCCTTTCTAACACCTTACAGACGAAAGACATGAAACTGACTGGTCTGGAATTGCCGGGGATTTCCCTATTTCCTTTCTTGAAGAGAGGAATTACATTTGCCTCCCTCCCATCCTCCGGTACTACTCCGGTGGAGAGCGAGGATGCAAAGGTCTTCACAAGCGGCGAAGCAATCACATTTCTCACTTGCCAGAGCAGCCGAGGACAAATATGGTCTGGCCCTGGCGACTCGTCAATCTTAATGTTTGACAAAATGTTCAACACATCAGCTTCCTCAATCTCTATCCGTTCCAGCATGCTTACCTGCTTCTCAATGGTTTCATTCACTAAAAGGTCCTTTTCTTTAGTAAAGACAGAAGTAAAAAAAAACTCATTAAGGCTTCCCCTACCCCCTCAGACTGTATACACAAGATCCCTATGCTATCCCTGATCAGCCGTTCTCTTTATTTGATAATTCTCTTATTCCTCACGTACGTGTAAAATGCCTTTGGATTCTCCCTAATTCTTCCTGCCAAGCCTTTCTCGTGCCCCCTCCTGGCTCTCCTCAGACCATTTCTGAGCTCCTTCCTCACCTGCCTGTAATCCTCTAGAGCTGAGAAAGACCCTTGCTTCCTCCTCCTTACATAAGCTGCCTTCTTTCTTTTGACGAGAAGCTCCTCCACTCTCGTCATCCTTACCCTTTCTTGCCTGTCTCAAAGGAATACATTTATGCATCACTCGCAACAACTGTTCCTTAAACAGTCTCCACATGTCTATAGTGCCCTTTCCATGGAACAATTACTCCAGGTCTATGCTTCCCAAAGCACGTCTGATAGTATCATAGTTTCCTTTTCCCCAATTAAATATCCTCCCATTGTGCTTGCTTCTCTCCTTCTCCATAGCTAAGTATAATGTGAGGCAGTTGTGGTCACTATCACCAAAATGCTCTTCCACCAGAAGATCTGACACCTGCCCCGGTTCATTGCCCAGCACCAAATCCCAAATGGCCTCTCCCCTCGTCGGCCTGTCAACGTACTAAGTTGGGAAACCCTCCTGATCACACCTTACAAAAATAGCTCCTTCCAAACCATCTCCCCGAACGAGGTTCCAATCAATATTGGGAAAGTTAAAGTCACCCGTTAAAACTACCCTACTCCATTCACACTATTCCAAAATCTACGAACCTATGCTTTCTTCAATCTCCCTACTGCTATTGGGGGGCGTGTAGTAAACCCCTAATGAGGTGACAGCTCCCTTACTGTTCCTAATTTCCACCCATACTGACTCAGTAGGCAGACCCTCCTCGACAATAGTAACTTCTGTACCCTCTCTGATTAGAAGTGCTACCCCCTCCTCTTTTTCCCCCTCCATATTCTTTTTAAATGTTCTAAACATTCTAAGGCATTTGACAGGTGAGAACAGAACATTAGAGAACTTCTGTAAGGGGTGAATATACTAAATGGATTGAGATTTGGATATTGGGGAGAATACAGAGAATAAGGTCCTGCTCTGAACTGAAGGTCATTGCTCATAGCGTATCAAATGTATCAGTGCTTGGAGCTCAGCTGTTCACAAGGCAAAGATATAATTTGAATGTGGGCAACAAATGCTGTCCTTTCCATTTTGTATTGGTTAGAAGATGAGAGGTTGGGAACTGCAGTTGTTAAAAGGCAAGTAATCAGGACAGTGAATGGCATGTTGTCATTCATTATAAAATTATTCAAGTAAGGGAGTAAAGACATCTTCCTGCAGTTGTAGAGTGTTGCTGGGACAGTGCTTGGGGCACTGTTGGCAGAATGTCTCTCCTTTGTAAGGAACGATTTTGTTCCGATCTAGAGTACAAAGGAGTTTCACTAGACTAATTCCTGGATGAGAAAGAGAGTATAAAGGAAATGAGTGTTTAGTCTGTAGCACTGCGAGAGAATAACATTTAAACTTGAGGATTATGGACTAACACTCATTCTGTCGAGAAAAAGTCAGTGATTTTGTGAGAAATTGCATTTTCCACATGATACATTTTCCCCAATATTTCACGTACTTGTGACGAATCCCCATGTTGGTTGAAATGGAGCTTTAGGCTCTAAATGAACTCTCACCATCTCAGTGTGCAGTTGTGTGCGACCCAGCACTGTTCATAAACCATTCAGTAGCCACAATGCCTTATTCCTGAAAGAGGTAGCCATTCCCACCAGCTTCTGACCTCCACAGGAAAGCCAGTCTGTCTTCTCAGAGATAGAAGGTAATTTGTTGAGACTTTGCAAAAAAACATCCATTTTCCATCCTCACCTTCAGAAACCACATTGACATGACACATGTCTACCACGAGTAATAGAGTCAGTAGGAACACCATGCAGGAGTCTATCTGTGGGGTATCAGTAACATTCTACTATTTCTGAATATGTAGCTTGACAGGCTGCAATGCCTCTTCCTGGTCATATAGAAGTGGCTCAAGGACCTGACTTAGCGACTCCTGGTTCCTCTTTAACACCTCGATGTGCTGACTACACTCTTTCCTTACTTGTGCAATAGACAGAAAGGACTGACTGGGCTTATTCAATAGTTTCAATGGTTTGAATGGTGTTCTTATATTCCGTTGAAACGAGCGTGAGGTGCTGAATGAGCTCCTCATGTTTAACTGATGAGATGAGCAATGTCTAGCAGGGACTGTTACATGAATGTTACCTACAGCACAGTTTAAATGATATCCAGGTCATGCTGCACATGGACACAGACTGCTTCAGCGGCAGAGAGGTGACAACTTATTCTGAACATTATGTGATCTTCAGAGAACATCTCCCACTTCTGACTGTATGCTCTGGGAACGATGTTGAAGCAGCTGAAGAAAACTACCTAGAGGATGCCTGCAGAGATGTCCTGTGACTGAGGTGGTTGATACTCACCAAATACAAGCATCTTCCCTTGTGCTCTGAATGGCCTCTAGCCAGTGGGGAGTTTATACATCATTCCCATTACATTCAATTCTGTTCGGGTTCCTTGATACCATCCTCAGTTCAATCCTGCTTTGATGTCAAGGCCTGTCACCCTTACCTTGTGTTCATATTTTGATTCATGTCAATAGGTCATGGTATGTGTACACAAGTGTTTCCTTCTCACAGACGATAGTGACTTCTCTAATTCAGAGCGTTAAGGGAGATGGATCACTGAGAATTTTGGGGGGTGGGGTGCACAATCGATATTTGACGCATCAGAGAGTTGAGGGCTGCAGGAATTGGGCACAAAAGAGGAGTAGAGGCTTTGAGCAGATCAGTCATGGTCTTATTGAAGGAAAAGACAGGCTTAAAGGCCTGAATGACTTATTTGTGTTTCTGTTGTTCTCGCATTCGGTTAATGGAAAGTTATTTTCCTGGGAATCCTGTTATTGAAGATTGCAGTCAGGGTGACCATATGATTTTGTGAGACACCTCTGGGTGAGGTATAGGAACTGCACACATAATTAATCTGGGTCTGCAACATAATCAACAAATGAACACAGTTCTGCAAAGAGAGGGGAGTAGGATGTTTCACACTGGCACCGACTCTTTCTTTTCCCAAGAATACTTTCCAACACCATACCAAACTGTGTGTGACAGTCTTCAGGTGCTAAGAAAAAGTGAGGACTTCAGATGCTGCAGATCAGAGTCCAGAGTGTAGTGCTGGAAAAGCACAGCAGGCGAGGCAGCATCCGAGGAGCAAGAAAATGGACATCTCGGGAATAAGTCCTTTGTCAGGAATCCTGATGAACACTTTATGCCCAAAACATCGATTCTCCTGTTCCTTGAATGCTGTCTGACCTGCTGTGCTTTTCCAGCATTACACTCTCGTGCCTTCAGGCCCTGAATGGTCTGCTCTGTTTCTGTGCACCGGCTTATCGAAGTAAATGTCATCCAAATGCCCTTGTCTGGTAGGTTTGCGGAGCTGTATGTAACATAGGGACTTTGGACTGAGGAGCAAGATTGGGTAATTAGACACTTTGAGCCTTCTCCAGCTGACAGTAAGATCGTAGCTGATCAGTTTGTGGTCTCAGACCCAATTTCCTATCTGTAATTCAATGTCATTTACTGTCCAATATTTAATATACAGCTTTGACTAAACGCAAACACCCAGGCACCACAAACTTCTGGGGAAGAACATTTCCACTCAAACAGTCCTTTGTGAATTTCTCCTCATCCATGTTCAGACTGTGGTTAGAGGGGTCACTGTTTTATTTTCTAGTGCTGCTACTCCACTGGTCATTACAAATTTTTAATGTAACTAGGTTGGTGTTATGGCCAATGATATAGGTCTCAGAATAGGTCACGTTCTTTGTGAGGGATAAGTCGGTTCTATATCTTACATTTGCAAAAAAAAATCACCAGAGCAAAGATACTCCAAGTAAGATGGAAAGATACATGACAAGCAGTTTGGACAGATATTTACATTAATATTTATCTTTCAATGCATACACCAACACATTTTGTGCATACACACAGACACATATACAGGTGCACACAGACACACCCATACTCATGCCTGAAGACAGACAGAAAAAAACTCTGCAGAATACCAGCTCGAAAGAGTTTTACAAGAAATAGTTAAATTCAAGACAAAAAGGAAAATCAAAATGAATGGTATTCTGCTTCTGAGTTATTCTGCTCACCCAAGCTGTTGGCAATCAGGTTCCTTCCTGTTACATTTGGAGTTGGCTGAATTCCCTTTGCTTCAGGCAATGTGGAAATTCCAATGAATCCTCAACAGGAATTCTTCATGAATGGAAAAGATGATTGACAGGTTTTCACCTCTCATAAGTTGCTGTGAGAAGGAAGAAGGAAAGAGAGAGAGAGCAATAAGCTGTGGCTTCACAAGCAGGTTGCATTCTCTCGATATTTTAGCTGAAATATGTAATAATGTTATCTGACAACAATACTGGATCTTGTGAAGCCTCCTTGAACATTCCCAGGATTGTATGACTCCATCCCTGTTACCTGCTCCCTGTATGAGCAATTTATAAAGTATAATTTGAAGATACGTTTGTACGTGTCCTCATAATTTGTCCAATAAATTCATGTCTTCAAATATCTATTTTAAAATGAGTACATCGTTCTCTTAAATTTGAATCCTTAGTTCTTGTCTCACATAATCGTAGGAAATGTCCATCAGCTACACAACTGATACACTATCCTCAAGATCTTATACGGTTCAGTATGAACATCATTCATTCTCAATCCTGAAGTACTCTGGCTCTGTAGAGGTTTATAAAATGACGAGGGACATAGAAATGGTGACATTTCCTTGATCGGGAGAATCCAAACCTAGATCAAATAAATTTAAGGTGAGAGGGGAAGGAATTAAAAGAGACAAAAGTAGTAACCTTTTCATAGAGTGTATGGAATGAACTGTCAGAGGAAGTGTTGGAAGCTGGGAGAATTACAGTATTTAAAGCCCATTTGGTTTGGTGCATGAATAAGCAGTGTTCAGTGGGATAGGTGTCAAATGCTGGCAAATGGGACAAGATTAATTTAGAACATCCAGTCGGCATGGACAAGTTGGACCAAAGTTGTTGTTTCCATGGTGTAAGACAGAATAAGGCCTTCATTCCAAGAAAAAAAAGTAAAGTGAAACATTTTTACAAAGACTCGAAAACAATTGAGTATATTTACTATTCAGTTTAGGGAACCATAGTTCTATACAATGCATCTAATGTGGCCTCAGGAATGCCCTGTACAGATGCAGTAAAATGTCCTGACAGCCTTTGTATAAAGTAGAGTCATTCCATATTTCTTCCTAACCACTCGATACTTTTGCGTAATAACTTTGTCTAATGTCTGTACCTGGATTCATAAATTTCTTTGAACACTGAGTTTTGAGAGCTCGCGCCATTTAAACAGTTTACTGTTGATTTACCTTTCTTTCACAGTACAAACCTCGGTAGCCCAGCTTATACTGTTTCTGCTGAAGGTTTGCACACTAAACTCCCCTGTCTATATCCCATTACAGACTCTCTACCTCCACTTGACATCTGATTGAATGACTATCTTGTTGGCTGAGCTAATTGAGCTCCAATACAATTATTTCCCACATCCAAATCATTGGCAGGTACGAATTAGTTGTTGATCTTGCACTGAGCTCTGAGGTACTACACGAAGTTAAAGTTTTCCAACCTGAATATAAACAAAAGACCATAAGACCATAAGACATAGGAGTGGAAGTAAGGCCATTCGGCCCATCGAGTCCACTCCGCCATTCAATCATGGCTGATGGGCATTTCAACTCCACTTACCAGCATTCTCCCCGTAGCCCTTAATTCCTCGAGACAACAAGAATCTATCAATCTCGGCCTTGAAGACATTTAGCGTCCCGGCCTCCACTGCACTCCGTGGCAATGAATTCCACAGGCCCACCACTCTCTGGCTGAAGAAATGTCTCCGCATTTCTGTTCTGAATTGACCCCCTCTAATTCTAAGGCTGTGTCCACGGGTCCTAGTCTCCTCGCCTAATGGAAACAATTTCCTAGCGTCCACCCTTTCCAAGTCATGTATTATTTTGTACGTCTCTATTAAGTCTCCCCTTAATCTTCTAAACTCCAAAGAATATAATCCCAGGATCCTCAGCCGTTCCTCATATGTTAGAACTGCCATTCCAGGGATCATCCGTGTGAATCTCCGCTGGACACGTTCCAGTGCCAGTATGTCCTTCCTGAGGTGTGGGGACCGAAACTGGACACAGTACTCCAAATGGGGCCTAACCAGAGCTTTATAAAGTCTCAGTAGCACATCTCTGCTTTTATATTCCAACCCTCTTGAGATAAGAGACAACATTGCATTCACTTTCTTAATCACGGACTCAACCTGCATGTTTACCTTTAGAGAATCCTCGACTAGCACTCCCAGATCCCTTTGTACTATGTCTTTACTAATTTTCTCACCATTTAGAAAGTAGTCTATGCTTTTATTCTTTTTTGCTAAAGTGCAAGACCTCGCACTTGCTCACGTTAAATTCCATCAGCCATTTCCTGGACCATCTCCCAACCTGTCTATATCCTTCTGCAGCCTCCCCACTTCCTCAGTACTACCTGCCTGTCCACCTAACTTCTATCATCGGCAAACTTCGCTAGAATGCCCCAGTCCCCTCATCCAAATCATTAATATATAATGCGAATAGCTGTGGCCCCAACACTGAACCCTGCGGGACACCGCTCATCACCGGCTGCCATTCTGAAAAAGAACCTTTTATCCCAACTCTCTGCCTTCTGTTAGACAGCCAATCCTCAATCCATCCCAGCAGCTCACCTCGAACACCATGAGCCCTCACCTTGCTCGGCAGCCTCCCGTGTGGCACCTTATCAAAGGCCTTTTGGAAGTCTAGATAGACCACATCCACTGGGTTTCCCTGGTCTAACCTATTTGTCAACACTTCAAAGAATTCCAACAGGTTTGTCAGGCATGACGTCCCCTTACTAAATCCATGTTGACTTGTTCCAATCAGACTCTGCTCTTCCAGGAATTTAGAAACCTCATCCTTAATGATGGATTCTAGAATTTTACCAACAACCGAGGTTAAGCTAATTGGCATTTATCCCTTATGTCAATTTCCTGGTAGTTACTCAGGGCTCCACGTTCCTGTATAGCAGTCTAGAAAGGTTGGATGGCCTTCTCCCGTGCTGTGTATTGTACTCAAACGGCTGAATTACTTCATCCTCTCTCTTTATAAATCCTTAGGGGGCACAGAAGTCTCCTCGTGTCTCATTGTACCGATCCTGACTGGCTGTATGCGATCTTCCTCTCTCTGTAACAGCCTCAAGGAGTTGAGTGAGAGAACAACACATTGGGCAGGAGCAGCAGTTGGCCACTCAACCCCTTGAGTCTGCTGCACCATTCGGAATGTGCATTGTTGACGTGATTGTTACTACAAATCCCCTTCCTGTCTGTTCCCAATAAACACGGATTCTCTTGTTCATCAAAGAGCTACGGAACTCAACCTTGAGTGTTTTCAGGAACTCCATCTTCACTGCTCCCTGGGGAAGAGAACACCACAGATCACACAATCCTAAAGAGAAAGGAACATCCCTGTCTCAGTCTGAAATGGGAAGGTCCTTATTCTCAAAATGTGTTCCCCTCAAACCATTCACTACTGTTTCGAAACACAAGGACACAACAATTAGGAACAGATATACACCATTCAGTCCATTAACTGTCTTCAGCCAAATACTTATCAAATGTAGCCTTCACTGAAGTTAAAGTAATTCCAGATACTATAAGCTAACAAGAGTATAGGAAATAAGAACATAGAAAAATACAGCACAGTACAGCCCTTCAGTCCTCAATGTTGTGCCATGCTTTTAGTCTACTTTAAGATAAAACTAAACGACATACCCTTAATTTTACTATCTTCCATGTGCCTTTCCAAGAGTCACTTAACTGTCCCTAATGTATATAATTCTACTCCCACCGCTGGCAGTGCATTCCATGCACCCACCACTCTCTGTGTAAATAAAACCTGCCTTTGACATCTACCAAAATCTTTCTCCAAACTCCTTAAAATTATGCTCACCTCGTAGCAATCATTTTAGTTTGGGAAGAAGTCTTTGGCTATTTACTCTGTCTGTAACTCTCACCATCTTGTTCAGCTCTATCAAGTTACCTCTCATCCTTCTTTAATCCAATGAGAAAAGCCATAACTCTCTCAACATTTCGTCATAAGACAAGCCCTCTAGTCCAGGCAGCATCCTGGTAAATCACCTCTCTCCCCGCTATAAAGCTTCCACATCCTTTCTATAATGAGGCGACTAGAATATTTCAAATGTGGTCTCACCAAGGCTTTATACACCTGCAGCACAATCTCGCAGCTCTTAAACTCAGTCCCGCTGCTAATGAAAGCCAGCACAACATACGCCTTTTTAACAACCCAATCAACTCGTAGCAACTGAGAGACCTACAGACATGGAACCCAAGATCCGTTTGTTCCTCCACACTGCTACGAATCCTGCACTTGACCCAGTAATCTGCATTCAAATTCGACTTCAAAAATGAATCCCTTCACAAAATAGGAAATTGGAACAGATTTAGGCCATTTAGCCTCTTGGATCTGCTGTGCCGTTTGATCACGGTTAAAATGTTTCTCAGCCACATTCTTCTGCCTTCACCAACTGACCATTGATTCCCTTATTCATGAAAAATGTACTTATCTCTATCTTAAAGAAAACACTATGTTTGTGTGCGGGCGTGTGCATGTGTGTGTAAGTGTCCATATCCATATGTATATGTGTTGTGTGTTTAATGTGTCTATGTATATTTGTGTACATCTCTGTGAAATGATGGCTCTGTGGATTTGGGGTTAAATGCATTGAAATTTAGATAAACCTCTACTCCCCTACTCCCCTCCTCTACTTCTACGTCTGTCCCTATTATGTTTATAGGCATACAATGCCTCCCTCTGCTGGTGTCCCCATGCCACTGCACAAGTGTCAGTTTTTTTCTCTCTATCAGAGGACATCAAATGATGTGAATCTCTCACATTGCACGGCTGTTTGGCTTTGAAAATATCTCTGGAGGCACAGAACAGTTTTGTCTGACACCTAGATATATTACCATCACCACTGGGTCAGTTTCAGGACTTTTCAATCCTTTCTCACTTGCACCTTGTAGGGGTGAATTATAAAATATTTCCATTTAAAGAACGTGTAATAAAGACATTAAAAATTGCAAGTTACTGGAAGTGCATTAAAATTAATCTCATTGCCTCGCAATGTGGCTAACTCGGATCTGCTTGGCTATAAGTGCAATGGAAATATGCTTTAATGAGTACACTGTGTATTGGAAATACTACCCAGTGACAAACCGTTTCCACATTAGAGAAGGACAGCAGACATTTGTGCACAGAACTGTTCCACTCTGAGGGCTTCAGTCCAATGACAATCCTGTCCACACCGTGTGTGTGTGTGTGTGTGTGTGTGTGTGTGTGTGTGTGTGTTGGTGCAATCAAAATTTAGATTGGATTGTGTTGTGAACTACTGCCCTCTCTCTCCCTCCCAAACTGAATCCCTGATGGTTTGCACGATTTACCACCACGATTACAGTGGCGTGGGAGATGGGAGGTGGGGTTTGGGAGATGGGAGGTGGGAGGTGGGAGATGGGAGTTGTGGGTTGGGGTTGGGAGTGCAACAGATATTGACAACAACGGAAAGCCCAGCAGCTCTGGAAGCATCTTTGGACAGAAATGAAAGTTGATGTTTTGGATCGAATGACCCTTACTCAGAGCTCGTGTCGGTGGACATTACATTACTTTAAACACCACAGAGACTGCCAGACTCGCCACACACAGATACACACACGAATACACACACATTGAGGCACTCGCTATTCCTTGATACTAACACATACATGGAGAGTGTCAGTATTTCACTCACTCCATGGTGCCCTTGTCAATATTTCAGTCGCTCTGTCTGGTGTGTGTCAGCATTTCTGTGTCGAGTGTGATTGTAGGACAATTTCAATCTTTGCAGATATCAAAACTGGAAGAATTGTAAAGTTTGTTAGGGATAGTGTGGAACTCCAACAGGAAAGATATATTTTGGTGTCGAGTTCAGGTGTATGGCAGATACCGATCAAAGCAGAACAGTGTGAGGTGATGCTCTTTGGTAGGAAGGACATTGAAAGGTAACATTAAACAGGCGGTACTGTTATAAAGGAGGTGCAAAAGCAGAGGGTGCTGGACGTATGAGCTCAGATTATCAAAGACATCAGGACAAGTGGGGGTAGCGGTAAATCTCACAAATTAGTGTCAGTATTTGAGCTGTTTACAGGAGGAAGGAGTCTCCGTGCTTGCTTCTTGGGAAGTGGTGGAGATGGTGTGGTGTGAGTCCACTCTCATGCCCACCGAAACCATGGGCATTCTATTTGTACAAGCTCAACACAAAAGGGAGATGGCATCACTGAACATTGCTCCTTACTTGGTCGGTGGGTTGTGGATGTTTCAGAATTTCCACACGAGGCGTCCCGGTCCTCTCCGGCTCATACCATGGTCCTCCCCACATGGCCGGGGGTCGGGTGAGGGACTGGATATTGGGCACTCCATCACCCGGCTTGGCCCTTTGTGTCCTATCCCAGACTGTTTTTCCTGGAATGGGAGAAGGGGAGGGTAGGAGTGGGTGGCGCTGTTGTTAGTGCTGGTATAGGTGGGGGGAGATATGGTGAGGTGTCTGAAGGGAGTCAGTCCACAGTCCTGTATCCATGTAATGTTATTAGTGTCGGGGTGGGTTATAATGGGGGGAGAGAGAGGCGGGGGAAGGTGCTGCATGCAGCAGCGAGAGTGGTGAAGCATGAGCCTTGTTCGGGGCTGAGTGCTATAACAGATATACAGTGTGTGTGTGAGGGAGCAGAGAGAATAAAGTGACCCCTACCCTGCCAGAGTGGGGAAGGTTATTGATGCTTGTCCTGTATTGCTGGACATTTCTTCAGACCCCAGATACTGCACTGAGCTGGGTGGAGAGCTCAGAACATTCACGGTGGGTCTGGCGATGTGGCCCCTCCTCTGGGAAGAGTAAGGCCCCCCCTTCTGTGCTAGCCCATCCACTAGGACCTCTGTGCCCCTGTGACAAACCGTGGTGCAATTTCCCATTATCTGCCCAATTGTGCAGGGCAGCTCCAAACTGAGAAAGCTCAACCGTGTGCCCATTGGCCTTTTAAAGATGGCAATAGTGCCAGGGATCACGGAATATCCAGGGGCATCTGGGCGATGGTGAGTACCTGCAGACATGATGAATGGGAGAATCGGGCTGGCAGTGAATGAGAAGGACACAATGGGGTAGGGTTTAATGAGAAAAGTTTGATAAGATAGCACCAGGAAACTAGCTTGGCTTTGTGCAGTTGATCCCTCTGTCACACTCAGTGAAAATGGCTAGGAGACGAATTATTGTTAGATTCAATCCAATGAGTCGAATACACTGCTGACCCCACTCACAGTTACAAAGCTGAATTTGCTTATCCAATACTATCCATCACAGAGAACGAGCTAAACATGAACTACGCTTGGGAAATAAGGCAGGTCAGGTGACTGAGGTATCAGTTGGGAAGCACTTTCGGACAAATAATCATCATTCCATTAGTTTTAAAGTAGAGATGGAAAAGAATGAACTGGGTCTAAAAGATAATGTTCAAAATTGGAGGAAGGCCAAACTTTGATGATATTAGCAAGAACTTCCAAACTGGATTGGGACAGATATTCACAAATAAGGGGCCAGCTGAGAAGAGGGAAGCCTTCAAAAATGAGATGTCAAGAGCCCAGAGACAGTATGTCCCTGTTAGTGTGAAGGGTAAGGTTGGTAAGTGTAAGGAATGCTGGAGGACTGGAGAAATTGAGGGTCTGGTCACGGTAAGAGGGAAACATATGTCAGGTGGAGATCAATGGTAGGTAGGGTAGTGAAGAAGGCATTTGGTATGCTTGCCTTTACTGGACAGTGCTTTGACTGTATGAATTGGAAGGTCATGTTGCTGCTGTACAGCACCTAGTTTGGCCACTTTTGCAGTACTGCACTCAATTCTCGTTTCTCTCCTACTGCAAAGAAATTGTGAATCTTGAAGGGAGTCAGAAAAGATTTACCAAGATGTTGCCAGGATTTGAGCTATAGCGAGAGGGTTGTGATGATTTTTCCTGGAGCGTGAGGGGCATGTATAGGATGAATCGCCAAGGTCTTTTCCCCAAAACTAGAGGGCATAGATTCCCGGTGAGAGGGTTAAGATTTAAAAATGACCGAAGGAGCAACTTTTTCCAACAGAGGGTGGTGCATGTGTGGAATGAGCTGCCAGTGGATGTGGTGGAGGCTGTTACACTTAGAACATTTAAATTACATTTGAATGGGTACATGAAGAGGAAGGGTTTAAATTGATATGGACCAAATGTTGGCAAATAGGACTCGTTTAATTTGGGATATCTGATCGGCATTGACGATTTAGACTGCAGGGTCTATTTCCGTGCTGCATATCTCCATGACTCTATGATTCTCTCTGACCTCACTCCAATATCCCATTAATTATTCATTCCCGGAAATAGCAGTTAATGTTGTGAGATGCTATCGTAATGTCTTCACTTCAGCATCCTGAAACCTGTGAATACATCCTCCCATAACACTGTATCAGAGGCTCTCTCCCTCTGTTTATTTCCCAAATCCCTCCCATTAGTTTCTATTTAAACTGTTGGTATTTAAACCATGACATCCAATTTTAATTGTCCAGTTTTAATTTGAATAACTGTCCCATATCTTCCTCTTGCCTTGAATGTTGCTCACCCGAGAGCATCAGCTTCCAACATTTAGAAGCTTAATAACAATGTTTAAAATACATAGCTTGCATTTTCTTTGACTTCCCAGTATCCTGCCCTGTGCTCCATGTTGGATAGTGGGGTTTCAGCAGTTTTCAGGCACATCTTTGTAACTTGCTCTGTGCGTATCCATTGAGGGCCTGTATTAATCACTCACTGCCGATCGTGTACTCAATAACATGAGGAAACCCCTCAATTGTTACTGATTCAGACCAGGCTTCCTATTTGCATTGAAGTGACATTTGACTTAATTCTAGTTTTGGTACATTTGTGGAAATGTTGAGGACAGTTTCCTGAAGGCTGTGCTTAAATCTGCTGTTGGACATTCAGGAAGACCAGACGCTTTGCTGACCTACACTGAATGGGTCATAGAGGCTGCAGTTAGGGCATCTAGGTCTGCAACATAAACAACGAATGGAGCAGAGGCTGCAGAGAGGGGAATGAGGAAATCACAATCAGATCAGCCGTGGTCTTAGAGAATGTTGGAGCAGGTTTGGATGGCTCGCTCATGCAACTTATTCGGATATTTCTGTCAGTAGCAAGACAATTCCCCTTCTCTCCCAGTGACCCATACTGATGGGGCGTGAGTCACCTCCTTGTTTTCCTGCGTAACAGTATCCTGGGGCCTCACTCGCACCCTGATTTCCGCCGTCCTAGTCTCGAGCAATTGAGTGACTGCCTCCTGTTCCGGTGTCCCAGTCTCGAACAGTTGAGTCACTGTGTCCTGTTCCTGTGTCCCAGTCTAGAGCGGTTGAATGACTGCCTCCTGTTCCTGTGTGGTTCCTGAAGAAGGGCTCATGCCCGATACGTCGTCTCTCCTGCTCTTTCGATGCTGCCTGACCTGCTGCGCTTTTCCAATAACACATTTTCAGTCCTGTTTCTGTGTCCAGTATCGAGCAGTTGAGTGACCGCCTCCTGTCCCTGTGTCCCAGTCTCGAGCAGTTGAGTGACTGCCTCCTGTTCCTGTGTCCCAGTATCGAGCAGTTGAGTGACTTCCTCCTGTTTCTGTGTCCCAGTCTCGAGCAGTTGAGTGACAGTCTCCTGTTCCTGTGTCAAAGTCTCGAGCAGTTGAATGACTCTCTCCTATTCCTGCGTCCCAGTCTCGAGCACCTGAGTGACTCCATCCTGTTCCTGTGTTCCAGTATCGAGCAGTTGAGTGACTGCCTCCTGTTCCTGTGTCCCAGTCTCGAGCAGTTGAGTGACTGCCTCCTGTTTTTCCATGTTTCTGAGCAGCAGTTTCAATGCTCTGAATAATGTCTCAAGGTTATGCACGGACTTGATATCAGGGCATTTCAATCTGGAAGCAGCATTACAGAAAGGTAGCTAGAAACTTCCCCAACAGACATCTTTTGCAGCTGGTCTGTTATTTTATCCCAGTCCCCTAAAGAAACAGGGCAAAACATATACAATCCAGCAGTGCTCAGGCAATTCTCTCACATACAGGGAAGAAAGATTAAAAAGATTGAAAGATTTATAATCGATCTCTCAGCAAGCATTATCCATTGCATTCAAACTAACTAGATTCTCCCTTTCATTGTCATATGTAACATGATATATGGAATTGGGTAACTGAATCTGTTTGTTTGGTGATTGTGATTATTGTCAGTCTACGTGAATTATAATTATCTCAGTGGAGAGTGTCCATCTTTTAATGATAAATGAGCTCTGTTCAATATGTCATCCTGTGGTATGAGTGGGAGCAACACGGACAGCACTAATAGGGATCAGCAGCTCCAGAGAGAAGGGGAAGAGAGATCAGAATCTGAGTACATTAAAGTGGAATGTTCCAACAATGGATCAGAATCTGAAAACAATAAACTAGAATGTTCCAACAATGGACAGGAGTTTATCCGTTATGTTTCAATTCCTTCTACATATTATTGGTGGCCATTACCACCGCGGATCAAATATGCAATTTACATTATTCAATATTTTTATTATCCTTTCCTGGCTATTGTTGGTGTCCCTGGTAAGTTTCACTTTCCATTTATTATTTGTATTAACAATGTGCGACTACATTACTCTTCTTTTTCAATTACTCTACTCAGTAACCATTCACTCTCCAAACCACCAGGAACAACAACAGTGAACTTCTTTCATTCTTTCTCTTCTTCTTTAGTTCTGACACTGCACCTTGTGGGGTGAACTACTCCGTTTCAGCTATGAACCAGGATTCATTGTATCACTGCCCTTGCTATTTAAATATTGAAAGGTTGGAGGACACTATCTTCTGTTCTGGATACAAATTCCATTTCCGTCCTCTGACTCCATCTCACCCCTGGTCAATAACTGAGGCTGGAACAGATGAGCCACAACTATGGTGATCCTTTTAGCCATGAGCTGATCACAGACACCATATCCTGACCATTTCTAATTTTAACTACCAACACCTGCAGAATATACTTCACTAGTTCATCCCATCTGCTACTTTAACTTTGAGCTATAAAATACAGTCTTAATGAAGCCAATAATCTGCTGATGACTCTCCCAGCTTCAAACCTGCCAAAGCAAATCTGAGTCTGATACTCCATGGCTTGTATCTAAACGCAGACCAAAATCCCATCATTCCTGTACGGATTGATTTATATTGTTTTTGGTTCTGGCAATGCCTTTCCTTTAATATTCACAAGCACGTTGTCACCTCTGTCTATGACACTGTTCTCAGCCTCCCTCTGTTAATTACACAAACCCTTGTCAGTTGTTCACATTTAATCTGATTTCCTCCATGTCTGTTCTCTCTCAAACAACAATTGTCATATCTACTGTCGCCAATACACACACATACACAAACGCGCGTGCACACAACACACACACACACACACACACACACACACCACACACAAAATCTCTCACCTTATACTGGTGCTGTGGAGATACAGAACCATACATTTGTCACTCACTGCATGAGTTGCAAAACTTCCCGTGCAAGACTTTTATGCAGTGCACGTATAGTAGCAATATACTGGCAAAGATTTGCCAGTCTCCCCATGCCAGGCATATATTCGAGTTTATTGTGTAGTCCACTTGTATGGTCTGCACAGCTCTCCAATCTGGCTGGTACCTTGTCCCAGTTAATGGTGTCTGGGATGGTTCTGTGAGGCAGATTCGGAATTTGATGTAACGCACCATTTCAACTGATCTGGCAATAATTTTACAATAATCTGGCTATAATGAATGCTTCCATTCTTGTGATTGGACCCACCCTTGTCTCACTTCTCCAATTACTCCCATTTCCTTGTCTCCTTATCCATATTTTCACAACATGTTATCAGTTAATCCATTGTTTGATTTCTGTACATTTCCCCTGGTGTTGTTTTGTGGCTCCGAAATATATCGAGTGTTGGTATTGTGAAGCTCAGAAACAATGAAATGGGATGCGGGGGGCTGTTGTTCCATGTTGTGCAGTGGGTTCTAGCAGCTTTGAGATATGCCTTTGACACTTGGTCTGTGCCTGTCCACTGAAAGCCTGTTTGTCCCTCTCAGATGATCGTGTGGTCAGTAACATGAGGAAGCCCCTCGGGTATTATTGTAAAGGACCAGGTGTCCAACTTGTAGCTGAGGGGTTCTGACTGACTCCTGTTACTGAAACGTTATTGGACGTGCTGCAGATGGTTTGATGGAGGTTATGCTGTGAGCTGCCTCAGACATTCAGGGAGACCTGAGGATTTCGTGACCCAACTCTGGATGGTGCAACGGGAGTGTAATGACAGCATCTGGGTCTGTAACATGAACAACAAATGGAGCAGAGGCTGCACAGAGGGGAAGATCTGAAACCATGGTGTGAGTGTGTGTGGGAAAGTGGATCTGCCAAATTTGTCTGTGTTTTAACAAGGATACATGCATCCTCTCGTTCTCCAGCTTAAATACGCCCATGCACTCTCTCCCTCTCCTCCCAGCACACAAACACACTCCCCCCTCTCACACGCACACACGCACACTCCCCCCTCTCACACGCAGGCACACCCTGACCCTCCCCCCCTCACGCAGACACTCCATCTCGCTCTCAAACACACATATCTGCGTATACACAAACACACATGCATACGCACGCACACTCATAAATCTGGGCTGAATTTGCATTTGCCGATTTGTATTTGCAGTTACATGATACTTTGTCAAAAATATACAATTTGTATACAGTCAGTCAATGCGGTATTTTATAAACTCCTACTTTAGACATAAACCCAGATTGACTCCAGGTGAAGACACAGACAGACTCCAAACAAGACCGCACTGTAAAATACATTGCCTGACCGGAGGGGTCACCTCCTTTACATCGATAATACCTGAAGGTGTCTCCAGACAGTGACTTGAAATAAATTATCGGATTTGCATATTAATCAATCAAAACCTTCATCTCGAATCTAACCGATGAAAGATTCAGGAGCCATCTTCGATGTGTTCAATTCATGCACATGAGTTGTACAACCTTTTGGTCTTTCCTCATAAATTCTGTTTTTAAGGTCTTCTCTCTCTAACATCTGATGAAGGAGCAGCGCTTTGGAAGCTTGTGTTTTTAAATAAACCCGTTGGACTATAACCGGGTGCTGTGTGATGTTTGACATTGTCCAACCCAGTCCAAAGCCAGCACTTCCATATCATGGTTTCTATTGGTTAGCCAATATTATCTCCAAGCACATAAATTGTCCTAACCCCATGTGCGCTTGTATTTGATATTAATCTTTTGTCAGGCACTTAATGCATTATCTTCTGAACGTCCAGATATAATACATCATTCAGATTCCCTTTGTTCACCTTGCTTGTCGCATTTTAAAAAAAAAGTTCAACAAATCATTCAAACATGATATACCCTTAATAAAACCATATCGACTGTGATGGATTGTGCTTTTACTTTGAGAGTCTCCTGTTAATTTCTTAATAACAGAAATGAACAATGTGCCTTCAGTCCCAATTGTTTACTCATAACTTTTCATTCCCGAGTGAAGTTGGTTACTGTCTGTGTGGAGCTTGCACATTCTCCCTGTGCCTGCAAGTGTTACCATCGGGTACTCCAGTTTCTTCCCGCAGTCCCAAGTTGTGCAGGTTAAGTGGATTAGTCATGGAAAATGTCAGCTGTGCAGAGATTGTGCTGGGGGGAATTGGGGTTTGTGTGGGATGGTTTTCAGCGGATCAGTGTGGAGTCGTTGGGTTAAATGGTCTGTTACTACACTATAGCGATTCTATGAATAACACGTGTGTTGCAGAAACCATTTGAGGTAAGAATCTGGGTTAATTCCAATGTCGTTTCCTCAGTGAGGAGATGGAAGCTAATCACATTAACCCAGATGTGACCTCACTAACTTCCTGTACAGCAGCAGCAACACATTACCAGCCTGCTGTAATGTTCCCACTAAGGTTAGAGCAGGCTCAGCTGTCTGGGGGAATACACAGCATTGTTGAACTGGTGTGTTGACCTACATTTCAAAGGGATTTGAGTCCAGGAGTAGGTGTGTCTTACTACAGCCGTACATGGCCTTGGTGAGACCCAATCTCGAATATTATGCAATATTGTTTGCAGTTTCAGTCTCCTTACCACATAATCGGCAAAACTGACACTGAGGGAGTGCAGCGAAGAGTGACCAGACTGATCTCTGGGATGACAGGTTTGTTGTGGGAGCAGAGTTGAGTTGACTGGGCCTGTGTTCCATAGGGTTTAGGATATTGTGTGAACTATGTACATCACCGACAGGGCGAGGCAGTTTGGAAGCAAGGATGATAATTCCCCTGTCTGGGATGGCTAAAACAAAGGCCACATCATTAGGTACTGACAGGCCAAAGTACATTGAGATGAGAATAAATGTCTGAACTCAGAAACCGGTGAACCTGGGGAATTCCGCTGTGGAAGCCGAGGCGCTGAATATAAATAAGGATTTCTAGGCACAAAGGAGTGGGAAGAGAGCAGGAGTAAGGTGTGGAGATAGACGATCAGCAATTTTACAGGTAGTTCTCCGATTATGCTGCAACTGCATTCCTGTGGAACACCATATTATAGAAAACGGTGCAATATAAATATGGGGACCAATTCGAAAAAGAGGGGAAGCGGCGACCCTCCAATAATATCAGTAAAAATCAAAACAAAAACAATAGTTAGCCTAACACAAATGATAGCACAGTCTACACAAATCTTTCAAACATACATTGTAATGAATTAGTACAGTAAAAGATTCTACACCCCCACCCCCGTTTGAAAAAAAGTTCCTCCTAAATGTAGACTACACATCCCACTTTAAAGCGGGTGCCTGAGTTGGAATCACGTCACAGTGAGCAGGAGCTAATTTTATGAAGAAAGGTGCGCAATGAAGGAGGCCCAGTGTATTGAATGACCCACTCATTTCCCGATGTTTCTGTGCAGTCTGTGGAAAAGCTCTGTAAATGTTGCCACCAGCTCTCAGATGTTAGGAAGGAAGCCTCTGCTGGATCAACAGGACTGTATTTCCCGTTCTGATACTTAGGCTGCAGCCGGATGTTCTGTCCGGTTTTACCCTTTAAGACGTTGGAGCAGTTTGATATAATTGAGTGTTTTGCTTGTCCATTTCAGAGAGCATTGAATAATTTACCACATGTCTGTGCATCTGGAGTTACTTGTAGACCAGACCAGGAGAGCCCTGGAGATTCACTTCCTGCAAGTTCATTAGGGAAGGAAATTGATGTTTACAAACGACTTTTGCTCCAAAGTCACTGTTACTGACACCAGATTTTAGATCTCCATATTTTATTATTTGTTTTTAACTTCCAACAGCTGACAGAGCATTAGCCTTATCTGGATTAGTAATCCAGTGACATTTCCACAACAGCACCATCTCCACATGGGGACCAGCCAGAAACCACACTGAGCGGGTTATATCTGTGCTAGTTACCAGTTCTGTCAAAAAGAACTCCCAACAATTTGGCTTTTGTGATGGGATTGATGGGATGGTAATTGGTCAGATTGTAATTATTCTTCTCTTAGGGAACTGGACATAGTTGAGTAATTTTCCACATTGCCAGGGAAATGTCAGAATTGGAGCTGGAATGAAACAGCCTCCCCAGGGACATGGCTTGTTGTGCAGCACAAGATTTCAGTCCTACTGCAGGAATGGTGTCAGGGCCCATTGCCGTTGTTGTATCTACCGTATTCAGCTGTTTCTGCATGTCACGTACAACGAATCAAATTGGTTGAAGACTGGCATCTGTAGTTCTGTGGGCATCATGGCGAGAGTGAGGTGGATCATCAACTCAACACTTCTGGCTGAGGACGGTGAAGATCTTTGTCTTTTACACTGATGTAAGGGGCTATTCTGTTAAGTAGGATGGGGATGTTTGTGGAGTCCTCTCCTCCAGTGAGTTGTTTAATTGTCCATCGACATTTATGTCTGGATGTGGCAGGACTGCAGAGTTTCGATATGATCAGTTAGTCTCGGGATAATTTTGCCCTCTGTGTCAGATGTTAGTTCTGCTGTTTTGAATGTAACTAGTCAAGTGCGGTACCTTTAATGGGTTGTTATCAGGATTCGGTACAAATGGATCTGACCCTGACATGTTCACCCACACTCGTCACTGAACCATAGATTGGCTTGATGGTCATGGTAGACTGAGCGTTGTTCTCGGGAAAAAGTTACTTATTGTGATTGAATACAGTTCTGGTGCTGCTGTGATTCTACAGTACCACATGAATGCCCAGATTGAGCTCCAATATGTACAATTAAATTCTACTGACTATCCCCCTGTTAACACCAAGACTAATTCATCCATCAGCCCTGTACTTAGTGACCTAACCTGATTTCTGATGTGGTATCATTTCCATTTTCGTATTCTCATTATGCTCAGGTTTCTCCCTGGTGTCACGCCTCCAATTTGTTACATTACTCAAGCCTTTAACATATTTATCGGAATCGTATCCATAGAACATAGAAAAATACAGCGCAGTACAGGCCCTTCGGACTTCGATGTTGCGCCGACTGAAGCCTACCTAACCTACATTAGCCCAATAACGTCCATATGCTTATCCAATGCCCGCTTAAATGACCATAAAGAGGGAGAGTCCACCACTGCTACTGGCAAGGCATTCCATGAACTCACAACCCGCTGAGTAAAGAATCTACATCTAACATCTGTCCTATACCTACCATCACTTAATTTAAAGCTGTGTCCCCTAGTAACAGCTGACTCCATACACGGAAAAAGGTTCTCACTGTCAACCCTATCTAAACCCCTAATCATCTTGTACACCTCTATCAAATCTCCCCTAAATCTTATTTTCTCCAATGAGAACAGCCTCAAGTGCCTCAGCCTTTCCTCATACGATCTTCCTACCATGCCAGGCAACATCCTGGCAAAACTCCTCTGCACTCGTTCCAATGCCTCCACATCCTTCCTATAGTATGGCGACCAAAAATGCACACAATACTCCAGATGAGGTCGCACCAGACACTTAAACAACTGCAACATGACCTCAGGACTCTGGAACTCAATTTCTCTACCAATAAAGCCCAGTACACCATATGCCTTCTTCACAGCACTATTTACCTGGGTGGCAACTTTCAGAGATCTGTGTACATGGACACCAAGATCCCTCTGCTCTCCACACTACCAAGTAGCCTACCATTAGCCCAGTAATCCATCTTCTTGTTACTACTACCAAAGTGAATGACTTCACACTTAGCTACATTGAACTCCATTTGCCACCTTTCTGCCCAGCTCTGCAACTTATCTATATCCCGCTGTAACCTGCCACATCCTTGTTCGCTGTCCACAACTGCACCGACTTTCGTGTGATCCGCAAACTTGCTCACCCAGCCTTCAAACCCCTCCTCTATGTCTTTTATCAAAATGGCAAACAGCGATGGTCCCAAAACAGATCCTTGTGGAACACCGCTATTAACTGCACTCCAAGGTGAACCTACACCATCAACTACTACCCTCTGTCTCCTTCCAGCCAACCAATTCATAATCCAAAACTCTAATGCACCCTCAATGCCATACCTCCGTAGTTTTTGCATTAGCCTACCATGGGGTACCTTATCGAAAGCCTTGCTAAAATCCATATACACAACATCTACTGCTTTACCTTTGTCCACTTCCTTGGTCACCTTCTCAAAGAACTCAATAAGGTTTGTGAGGCACGATCTGCCCTTCACAAAAACATGCTGACTATCCTTGATCGCATTATTCCTATCCAGATGTTCATAAATCCTTTCCCTTACAATTCTCTCTAAGACTTTGCCCACATTCCTGTAATGCCATCATCTGAGTTTGAAGTGCATGTCTTCCCCTCTGTTTGTCTCCCTGATCATGATTAAGAGCTTTGTAGTCTCAGTGGTGCCACCCTTATGTATTTTCAGAACCAATGTATGTGTGCACCTTGTGTTATTGTTGACTTCCCTGTGTCAGGTGCTCTGTATTGGACGAGGCGTTTAACCAGCTTTGACACACGCCTGTGGAACTTGTTCAAAAACAGAAATTGCTGAAAAAAACTAAGCAGGTCTGGCAGCATCTTGTGGAGCGAAAGCAGAGTTAATCTTTTGGGTGCAGTGACCCTTCCAGAATGCTCCTAATTTATCCAGCAATATTTGTATTTTTATTTCCAGTCTCCAGATTAATTCGTTTAGTTGAAAATTTGTTCCGTGCCCATTCATTTCAGGAGAAAGTCAGCAGGTGTGGCAGCATCTGCAGAGACGGTGAAACAGAGTTAGCGTTTCACGTCCAGTGTGACACTTCTTCAGAACTGAAATGGATTGTAAACTGAGCTTTTAAATCCTGTGACGGAGTTGGGGAGTAGGTGACGGGGAAATGAGAGTGTTGCAAAATATAAACGAGCTTTGAGGAGTGATGAACGTGAAGGTGAGGTGAAATGGCTTTAAATTAAGATGTGAATGGGGGAAACGGCTTCTCTCCATTGAGTGCAAGATAAAGAAGACACAACCACACAAGATCATAGGGAGGCTAGGAGGGAGAATGTATGAAAAATGGAGAACAGCCATAATAAGGTCAGGCTCTGAAGTTATGGAATTGTATATACACCCCTAAAGGCAGTAATATACCAAAGTGTAAAGTGAGGGTTCTGTAAAGTGAGCTTGGGTTGTGCTGCATTGGAACACTGCAGCAGCCCAGGTCTGAAATGGTAGCGTGAGAGCAAGGTAGGTAATTGAAATGGGAGGCAGTTAGAGGGTCAGGGTCATTCCTACAAACAGAGTGGGAGTATTCCTCAGAGCAATCTCTTCCTTGGTTCCCCCCAGTGTAAAGTAGACTGCATTCAAGCAGGAATGATAAGAGACTGTTTGGAAAAGTACAAGTGAAATGCTGCTTCACCTGGAAGGTGTGATTGGGGTCTTGGACTGTGAGAGGGAAGAGGTGAATGGCCAAATGTTGCAGCTGTAATTGCATGGGAAGGTGCTATGGGAGGAGTGGGGAAGTGTTCGGGATGATGGAGGGTGTCACAGAGGGAATGGTCCCTGTGAAATATCGAAAGTGGATGGGAGGGGAAGATGTGTTGATGGTGCTGTCCAGCTGGAGGTAATGGAACTGGCGTAGGATGATTCTGTGAATGTGGATTCTAGTGCAGTAGGAAGTGAGGACAAAGGGAGGTCAATCTTTATTCTAGGAAGGAGGGGACGGAGTAAGGGGAGAAGCGAGGGAGATGGGACAGTCACAGCTGAAGGATCGGTCCATCAGAGTTAGAGGATTTCTCGTTTGAGAGAAAAGGTGATAATGTATGAAGCTTCCCACTTGAATGTTGCATGATCGAACAGAAATGTTCGATCCAGAGAAACAGTGAGAATGACGTCACTCCCAGCTGATCCTGTGTTCAGCCACACACGGAGGTCCCCCCAAATGATTGAAAAGAGCAAGGCATTTCAATTGCAGTTTTATGTCTTATATCTGGTCAAAAACAGAATTTGAAAATAGACCCAGTTGAAGGTCAGTGGATGTGTGGGGGAGACATGTAAGCAGATACTTCATAACGCTCAGGAATGATGGACTCTGGTCAAAAAGAAGATGATATGAGGATGTGAGGATGAATCACCCATGATGCTTTTAGGTTATGAAGGATAACTAATCAATCACAAAATAAACAATTCAGCTTGGTGAGCGCGAGCATCAACCACATTTTGATTGTTTAGTTTTGGAACCAGAAGCAGTTAGTATAAAGCAAAATATAAAGGAAAATATTCCAACTGGAAAGAAATACTTTTTTAAAAACTAGCCTCAATAGTTTCTTTTTCTAAATCGATCAATAAAACGTTCATGATGTGTGTGTGCGACCCTTGGAAGAAAAGCAGGAAATTATATGTGGGACACCTGTAGGATGTGACTGGGGAACTGGTTTCAGGGAACAGGCAGAGAATTTAAAACAGTATTTTACATCGTTCCTCACAGGGGAAGTCAAAATGAATTTTAATATTATAAACAAAATTGTAGTCGGATTTTCTCAAACAGGTAAAACCAAGGGTAAACAGACCATCAGCAATTCATAGCTGGTTTTAATAGAAGTGGTTCCAGAGTGACTGATGGCACTTTGTGAAATAGTCAATTACTCTCTGGATTACTGGACTGTTCCAGCATAGCTGGAGAATCTCCAAAGCGGTGTCTGTCTTCAAGAAGAGAGAGTGTTTTCAAATGTTTAGGTGCTACCTTTATCTGAATAACGGAGCGTAGTTGAGAGGCTTAATGGCCTCATGATGCACTTTCATCCTGAGTATTTAAAAAAACAACAAGTCTGCTCCTTCCTCCGATGTGTTACACACGGGGGGACGAACATTTTGCTTAAGTTGGTAATTATTTTGAAAATTATCTGGAACATTGTACAAACGACATCATCCAGAGAATAGTAGAAACAGCATTCTCCAGAACATTATCTAAACATGTAGGGGTATTGCGTAGGTCAGAGAGAGAGAGAAGGTGCTGCATGCAGTAGTGAGAGCCTTATTTGGGGAAAGCTGCTATACTAGATATGCAGTGAGTGTGAGGGAGCAGAGGGAATACGGTGACCCTATTCCTGCCAGAGCGGGGAAGGTTATTGTTGTTTGTCCTGTATTAATGAACATTTCTTCAGATCGCAGATATTGCACTGAGCAGGGTGGTGAGCTCAGACCACGCTCAGTGGGTCTGGTGGTGTGGCCACCTCTGGAAAAAGAATGGTCCTCCTCTGTACTAGCCTATCCATCAGGCCCTCTGTGCCCATGTCGACAAACCGTGGTGTAATTGCCCCTTTTCTGCCATGCTCGGGAGAAACTGTACAGAGCAGCTCCAAACTGAGAAAGCTCAACTGTGTGCCCCTTGGCCTTTTAAAGTTGGAACCAGTGTTACGGATTATGGAATATCCAGGGACATCTGGGCGATGGTGAGTATTTCCATCCGTGATGGGCAGGAGAATCGGGCTGGTATTGAATGAGAAGGACACCGTGAGATGGGCTGGGCAGTTAATGAGGTGAGTTCGATAAGATCGCACCAGGAAACTAGCTCAGCCTCGTGCAGACAGTCCCTCTGTCACACTCAATGAAAATGGCACTGAGACAGTTTTTTGTTAAATTCAGCTCAATGAGTCGAAGACTGTGCTGACCCTGCTCCCAGTTCTAAAGCTGCAGAGCAAATACTCATCCAAACCTCTCCACCATCTTAACTTACACTAATATCCTGTTCACCCATAGTTCATGGAAACAGTGACCCATATTGCAAGACGTTGTAGAAATGTTCCATTTCACCGTTTTTAAACCTACCATCAGATACTTCTCTCAAATTCTCTCCCAATCTCCCCCTTCTTTTACCAAGCTCCTCCCATTTGGAGGCATTTCAGTTGATTCATGGCCTCTTTCTGGCGGTGAGTTTCACACCCACAGCACCCCCTTCTGATGGTACAATGGAGAGATGGAACTGGAAATGGATGGGAGCTGCACATCCTGTCATTTCCAGCATGGGCTGCAAGTTTCCCCACGTAGAGCAATGATCTAACACAGTGTTACTCAGCAATGCAGTGATTGGTGTAGACAGCTGTACAGGCTGGGAAGGTAACTGATCTATATTAACAGTTAACTTCATTGCTATTCACTGCACAACTCCCCATACTGGAAATATACCCAGTTCATGTTTATAGAACAATGCACTTGCATGCTCTGCAGGTTTATATATCAATGCACTTTTGGACGGATACGAAGTGGACTGGTGAGCTCTGAACATTGTTCAATCCTGGACGTATTACTAAGCAAACACTGGTCTGGTTTACGCTAAATGATGAACAGATACCTCATCTGGGCTTATATACGTGTGGGCTTGATCTATGAGGTGGATTGAGAGTCCGATATAATTCCTGATGTAACTATCACTCCTCCAGCTCTGCCCATTCCGCTATTTAACCCCATATTTCTGCGACAAGTTGTCCATTAATTAATTTCCCAAGTAAAACGTGAATATCTGTAACTCTTGTTATGCACATGAAGAAGGTGACCTTGGACTGAACATGTTTTTAAAAATATTTTAAAGCTTAATGTGAGGTGCTGCATTTCAGACACAATTCACTTGGTCAAAATATTCAAATTAAGCAAAGCACAACTTATTCAAACACTGTTTGCAAGGCCACAAGGAATGGACCGTATCTACACTGTCTATGGCACTGTAGGAGCCTCTCAAAAATGCCTAACTCCACCTAAGCCGTTAAATTATGGTATGACAAATGTCAAATTAAACGTAAATAAATCAAATGAAAGGATGCAGCTGGCCTGACAATCATACACAGACGGTCTCGGGACCCCAGCAATTTGTAACTTGCCAAAACACAGTAGAATCATCAAGCTTGTGAAGAGAAAGCATCATTTCTCTCTCTCAGCTCTATTTTAACAACTGGAGATGTGCCATTAACCCAATAGTCGGCGATGTCAACATCCCACTCACACCAAGTATTATTGTGTTATATCAGGGTTATCGTGAAAGGAGTTAACTGGAGCTGTTTATTCAGTGACTGTGATTAATATCAGTCTTCCTGGATCTAACTGGGTCACTAGAGGCTTTCCCTCTTCCATAATTAGGGGCTTCTTTCAATTTGTTATGACATAGTATTTGGGGCAGTGTAATCCTCAACACGATTGGGATCAGCAGCTAGAGAGAGAGGAAGAGGTCAGAATCTGAGAACATTAGAATGTTCCAACAATGGATCAGAATCTGAGAACATTAGACTGGAATGTCCCAACAATGGACAAGAGTTTATCCGATGGTCTTTACTGGCTTTCTCGGGATTGGGCATGGTTAGAGTTGCGGATAGAAGCCGTACTCATGATTATTCAAGCTGGGTATTATCCCATCCTCGCTATTGTTGGTGTTCCTGGTAAGCCTATCTCTATCAATTCTATAAACGATGGTGAAGGTTACTGATATTCCAGTTAATTATATTTAACAAATATATGAACTTTCAGTCAGAAATTCCACTTCCTGTGCATGCATTTCCAAACAGCTTACTCACAAACATCTAAGAAAGAACAAGACTGTTCAGAAACATGAATCTCCTTTTTGCCCTGAACTTTTTTATGTCTCTATAATCTCTCTGTCATCAAATCTGCCCACACCCCAGCCTCCAGTTATGCATCAGTGCCGTTGCTGAATTAGCTATCATCTACCACTTTGTTCATGACCGATTTTACGGCTCAAGTTCTCTTCTGACCACTCTTGCAGCAACAAATATTTTGACCACAAGCTACTTCTTGTTTCTACAGTTACTTCACAACAGGGACTCTGTATCAGAGTAGTAGTTTCACTGACCATGTAATTCAGAGGCATAGGTTGTGACTCTAAAAACATTGTTCGAAACCCTCCCACAGCCGATGTCTAAATTTAAATTCGAATGACAAAAGTTGGAATGAAACCTAATTTCCCTCATGGCAACCATAAACCATCAGGATTTTTTCCCTTATTTTAATGATGATCTTTGTTAAAGATACTGAAAAGTTTTGCCCTGTTCGGACTAAGTGTGATTTCAGACCCACAACAATGTAGTTGGCTCCATATTGCCTTCACGAATGTCCGCGTGGTCAAGGGCAGTTACTGATGGCCAACAAATGCTGCCGTTGCCAGTGATGCTGGCATCGCGGGAAACAACAACATTAAAGGTGACATTACCAAGGAAATGTGGATGCTGGAGATGTGAAATAACATTCTCCAGCATCTGAAAAAGTGTTGGAGATTCACAGCAGGTATGGCAGTCTGTCGGACTGGAGAAAAACAGATAACGTTTAGAGTTCATTGAACATATCAAACTAAATGCAACTAATTAAGAACATTATTTATATCAGGGTTGGTTTGAAGGATGAATGGGAGGTTTGTGTTGAATGAGTGGAGGAATGTCCAGCAAGAGGGAGAGAGAAAGAGAGAGAGAGAGAGAGAGATGGAGAGGAAGAGAAAGGAAAAGCAAAAAAAAGGATTGCTGATGATGGACTGGAAGGAAAATAGGATAGGAGGTTATTCGAACATTTCCCTTTTCCCCATATTCCTGAATATCACATCCATTTCGGGATGTCACTGCTTGAATTGAGTAATGTTCCCAGGGTCGCTCTGATTGTGGTGATCAACTCCATCGGCAATACTAGTGCTGAGATACAGAGAAACACAATATTATATTGTCAACTGCTTCTTTGGAAAGTGGAACTGTTACTGTGGAACTGTGCAGAGATGTAACGACTTTCTCAGCTAGGAAGAGAAACTAAGGAGACAGAGGCATTTTCAACACTGAATGGTTACACCATGGGTGTCGGGAACTGACTTGCTGCTGTCATTAGAAAGTCAGTGGAGTTTCGGTGGATGGTGTTCTCACGTTTGTATTGTCAGTTGCTGCGTTCATTCAGGGAGACCCGAGGGCCTGTTGACCCCACTCCAGACACTGCATTTTCAGTGTATCTGTGTCCACCGTAAACAAATGGAGCTGAGACTACAGAGAAGGGAAGCTGTGTAAACAGGGTGGGGCTGGGAGCTGCACATTCCTCCCTGGGATTTCGAGGAACATTTGTCTAAGCTGGATCCATTCCAAGTGTAAAGTGACAAACCAGTCACATCAGGGACAGGACTGTACTGACTCTTACCGTGAAGTGAACTGGATTGATTCTGGAACTTTCCAGCCAGGAGTGAGTAATACATCCGCCATCTCTGCAATGCAGTCCTCTGATGTATTAATGAGCTGACAGAAGCCATCTGCCTGCTGAGAGGAATTCATTGGTTCCATCTCCACAGGGGAAGGTACAGAAACTAACTTCCAGAAATATTAGGGAACGGAGGATTAGTGATAATGAGAAACTGCAGGAAATTAGAATTAATGAAGAGTATGCTTTTTGAAAATCTAATTAAATCGAAGTTTCATGAGTTACTGAATCTGCAGAGCTGTATCCCAGAGCATTGAGGAGGTGGCGATAGAGCTAATGAAATAATTACTGAATATTTTTCAAAGCTGGTTAGATTCTGGAAACGATCCTGCAGACTGGAAAGCAGCTGTTGTAAACTGAAATATTTAAGACAGGATGGACAGGCCAAACAGAAAGCTAAATAGCTTGATGTCAGATTGAGAAAAATATTATAACCTTTTATAAGGAATGTGACAACTAACACTTGGAGAATAGTGATCTGATTTTGTAGAGTCGGCCGAGATTTAGGAAAGGGAAATGATCTTTGATAAACTTATTGGAATTTGTGGAGATTGTCCGCTGTGACATCAACAATTGAGAACCAATGGGAATGGAGTATCTAAATTTTCAGCAGACATTTGACACAGTCGAATACAGTTGAGTGGGGAATGTTAAATTCCTTGGGTATGTAGGTGTGAAATATATACCATATGGATCAAAAATTGGATATTGGAGATAATGAAGGGAGTAGTATTTTTCTCTCGACTGGAGGTTTGTTGGGTGTCAGGTGGATCAGTGTTTTCGCAATAGCTGTTCACAAGGTATAAAAATGATTCAGAAGTAAACAAATATCTTCATTCACATTTATGTTTGTTTTTCAATGGTGAGAGATCGGGATGTGCTATTGTTGAAAAAGACCTGGATGACCTTGGTCATAAGTCACCAACGTTGCAGGAAATAAGTGATATGTAGCTCTTCATGAAAAATTATTGAAACACCAGAGTTGGTATATCTTTCCCAATGGTAGTGTTTTGTTGAGATAATATTTGGTGCATTGTGTACAGACTTGGTCTGTTTTATAAATAATGATCTGTTTGTCACAGAGAGAGTGCAAAGAAGTTTCACCAGACTAAATCTTGGCATGATGGTACCATGTGGAGAGAGTGCATGATCTATGTGTTTAATTTTTGTACTGTGAGAGAAAAAGAAGAAGAAACTTGATGGTTATGGACGGACACTCATTACATCCCAAACATCTGAATAGGGTCAAAATTCCACACTATTCATTGGATGTTTGATTCCCAAAAGTTTATATGCCTCTGCAGAGCCCACATTTCGATTGACAGAATGGTACAGGCTCTGAATGAACTCTAGACACTTGAATGCACAGTCACTGTGTGACACTGTATTGAATGTCACTTTGTACACAATCCTGTCAGTAGTCACAATACCTTCATTCTGAAAGAGTTAACGATTCTACAGATGGAGTTCAAATTTGAAAAGTGTGGAGTACAAATTGGAAAAGTGAATTTGAATGCAGAATACAGGGTTATAGGTAGGATACTTGGCAGTGTGGAGGAATAGAGTGACCTTTGGTTCCATATCATTAGGTCCTTCACAGTTGTGACCTAAATTGACTGGGTTGTTAAAAAGGCAAATAGTGTGTTAGCTTTCATGAACAGGGGAATTGTTTTTAAGAGCCACGAGGTTATGCTGCAGCTCTATAGAGCCTGATTAGACCACACTTGACATATTTTCTCCAGTTCTAGTCACCCAATTAGAGGAAGGATATGGAAAATTTAGAAAGGGTGCAGAGGAAATTTACCAGAATGCTGCCTGGACTGGAGGGCAGGTCTTATGGAGAAAGGTTGAGAGAGATAGGGTTTTTATCATTGGCATGAAGAAGGATGAGAGGTGACTTGATAGATATATCAAGCCAGAGACTTTTTTCCCAAGGCAGAAATGGCTGTCAGGAGGGGGCATCATTTGGAGCTAAGTTTCAAGGAGATCTCAGAGATCGGTTCCTTACACAGAGAGGGGTGGGTGCGTGAAATGCACTGCCTGCAGTGATATTTAGTCAGGTATATTAGGGACATGTAAACGACTCTTACATGGGCACATGGGAGGATAGTACAGTGTAGTGCATATAGGATCGTCTAATCTGAGAGTAGGATAAAAGGTAGATGCAACATCGAGGGCAGAGGAGCCTGTACTGTGCTGTAATGTTCTATGTTCTATCTTCTATGAAAGTATTTAGCGAGTGGGGTAGATTTATTTTGACCTGTCAGAGAGGTGAGGGCTATGAGGAATCGGACATTAAAGAGGATTTGTGACCTAGAGCAGATCAGCCATGATCTTACTGAAGGGCAGGGTTGGGATTTGAACGATGTGATCCTGTTTCTGATGTACTCCCATTCTGTTATTGGAAGGTTAATGGGTGTTATTTTCCTGGAAGGTCTGTTATTGAATATTGCAGTCTGGGAAACCAGAGGATTCTGTGAGCCATCTCTAGGTGAGGTCTGGGGTCTGTATTCACCGTGAATCTGGGTCTACAACATGAACAACAAATTGAGCACACGTTGCAGAGAAGGGAAGCTCTGGAAAGAGAGATGAGGGGAGTCTTTCATATCCAGCCTGAGTTTTACAATTGTATTTTCCAAATCACCCAAACCGTATGGGGCAGTCTTGACAGACTGAATGATCTTACGTTTTCCTGTGTACTAGGTTGTAGCAGTAAATGGACATCAACTGTTCCTGTCTGGCAGTTTTGAGGAGCTGAATGGAACGCAGAGATATGGGACTGAGGAGCAGGAGTGGGTCATTAGACACTTTGAGGCTTCTCCACCAGACACTAAGATTGTGGCTGATCAGGTTGTGGTCTCAGATCCACCTTCCTGTCTGTATCCCATTATTAAGTGTCTACTAACTCAGCTTTGTATAAATGTAAACAATGAGGAATGTCAAACTTCTGGGGAAGAGAATTTCCACTTGAAAGATCCTTTTTAGAATTTTCCCCATCTCTCTGATAGAATCAGAGAGTCATGCGGCATGGAAAGAGATCCTTTATTCCAGCTTACCCTTGCCAACCAGTTATCCCAAACTTATCTAGTCCCATTTGCCATCATTTTCTCCATATCCCTCTGAACCATTCCTATTTATGTACTATCCATATGTATTTTAAATGTGTAATTGGACTCGCTGTCAACATTTTCTCTGACAGCACTTTCTATACACGCACCATCTTCTGCGTGAAAATGTAACTGCTGAGGTCCACTCTAAGTCTTTCCCCCAAACCTTCAACCTATGCCGTATGGTTCTGGACTCGCTACCCTGGGAAAAATACATTGGTCATTCAGATTATCCATGCCCCTCAGGATTTGAACAATCAATTTCATGTCACCATTCACCCTCCGCCAGTTCAGGGGAAGAGGCCTTAACTTATTTATCCTCTCCATGAAGCTCAAACCCTCCAGTACTGGAAAATCCTTGTAAACATTTTCTGCGTCCTCTCAACATTCTCCCATCAGGAGAGCCAACCGAATTGTGCACAGTATTCTTACAGTAGGCTCACCAGTATTCTGTCCAGGGCTAACATGTCACATTAACTCCTGTACTCAATGTTCAGACCGATTAAGACAAGCGTGCCAAACATGTTCTTCATCACCCTGTCTATCTGCGATTCCACTTTCAAGGAACTGTGAACCTGTACCCGTAGGTCTCTTTATTCGGCAACATTCTCCAGTGCACAACATGACTGAACGTACTGAAAATGCAAAACCTCACAAATATCTAAATTAAACTCCATCTGCCAGTCCTTGGGACTTTGATGTGGTCAAAGGTGCCACTGTACTCTGAGTTAATCTTAATCTGCTGCACCACTTTGTTGATGTTATCTGGAAACTAACTAAACATGCCTCTGGTATTCACATCCTAGTCATTTACATCCATGATGAAAAGCAGTGAGCTCAGCACTGATTCTTTCAGCACTCCACCGGCCTCAGTCTGGAAAACAATTCGTTATCTTCAAGACACGTTTTCGTATTCAATTGGTTAACTTTTCCTGGATTCCATGTGACCTAACTTGTTTGCGATGAAGAACCATATTAAACGCCTTGCTGAAGCCATTGTAAACAAATTATACCACAGTGCCTTCTTCAATCTTCTGTGTCACGTTCTCAGAATACTCAGTCACATTAATGAGACATGATCTCCATCGCATAAAGCCATGTTGACTACTCCAAACCAGTCCTTGTCTTTCTAAATGCGCGTAAATCCTATCCCTCAGATTCCCCTCCAACAACCTACACTACACAGACGTTAGGGTCACTGAGTCGATCACTGTTCCCTTTTCTAGTCCCACTCCTCCACTGGTCACAAAACAATTCAATTATAATTATGTTGGTGATATGGCCAATGATATAGTTCTCAGAGAGTGTCAGGGTCAGTGTAAGGAACAAGTCAATCAGATTTCTTTAATCTGCTCCAACAACACGTTTGCGACTGAAACAAAGTTACTCAAACTATGATGGAAAGAAGAATGCTGAGTGAATATTGCAAATATGTACATTGGTATTTCCCTTTTAAAAATACTGAGGCACATACACACATACACACGCGTTTGATAACAAACTGGAAATGAAAATCTCTGCAATGTTAACTTGAAAGAACTTTGTCCAAATATTACTGGAACTCATGATAAAAGGAAAACTGAGAGTTTGGCCCAAATGTTATCCTACTTGAAGAGTCAGAGAGTCATACAGCATGAAGACAGGCCCTTTGATCCATACTGGCCCTAGCTGACATAAATGTCCATCCACGCAAAACCTATTTCTCTGCATTTGGCCCATATGCTTCTGAACCTTTCCTATCTATGCATTAGTCCAAATGCCTTTTAAGTGTTGTTAATGCAAATGCCTGGATTATTTCCACTGACAGCTCATTCCATATACGTACCACCTTCTGTGTAAAGTTTGCCTCTCTTGGTCTCTTTTATTTTTTTTCCCCACTAAACGTAAACTGATGCACTCCAGTCCTCGATTCCAAAACTCTGGGAAAAAGAAAGACTGAGTTCATTCAGTATATGCCTCTCATGATCTTGTACAGTTTTTTTTAAGAACCCACCCCACCCCTCGCACCCTTTCAATCTCCTTTACTCTAAAGAAAAATCTCCTTCCTTGTCCAACCTCTCTCTGTAACTCAGGCTGTTGCGTCATATGAGCATCCTTGTAAATTTCGTCTGCAATCTTTCCACTTTAATAAAATCCTTCCAACAGCAAAGTGACCAAACCTGAACACAACACTGCAGGTGTGGCCTCGTCCTGAAACTTGCAACATAACTTCCCAACTTCTATACTCAATGCCCTGACTGATGAAGGCCAGTGTGCCAAAAGACTTCTTCACTTCCCTGTCTCCCTGTGACTTTACTTTTAGAGAACCGTGCACCTATACTCCAAGGTCCCTCTATTCCACTACACCATTTAACGTCACACCATTCACAACGAAATTCTTGCCTTGATTTGACTTTCCAAAATGTAAAACTCACACTTATCTATATTAAACTACGTTTCCCTATTTCTCAACCCACTTCCCCGGCTAATCAAGGTCCTGCTGCAATTTCTGAAGACTTCCCTCACTCTCATCAGCAAATTATGTTAGTCTGACTGGTCTATATTTCCCAGGTATTTCTTTCCTTCTCTTCTTGAATAAGGGCACAGCAATCGCTACCCTCCAGTCTTCCGGGACCTCACCTGTAGCTAATGATGATGCCAAAATAGCAGCCAGGGTCCTGTAGTGTCTTCTCTAGCCTCCTGCTTTGTACTTTGTTACATCTGGTCAGAACCAAGATTTTTATTCAGCTTCCTACATTCTAATACATCCAACAACTCCTCTGCTGTGGTATGGACTGTCAACAAAATATCACCACTAACTTCCCTAAGCTCCCACACCAAGTCTTCAAGTATTTCTCCAAGTTAAACACAGAGGAGAAATATTCATTGAGAACCTTGAGAATGTCCTGTGGTTCCGCATATACATATCCACTTTGGTCCTCGAGGGGTCGTATTCTCACTGCGGTTGTTTTCTTTTCTTAAATATACGTAAACAACCTGTTTGGATTCATCCTGCTCTTCTCAGCCAAAGCTATCTTGTGCCCTCTTTTCGACCTCCTGAGATCTTTCTTCAGTAAACTCCCGTATCCCTTGTATATCTCCAGGGATTCCTTTGATCTCATCTGCCTGGACCTGAGCCACACCTCTTCAATATCTCATGTCTTCCAGGTCTCCATCCTCATGCCAACCTTGCCCTTAACCCCCATAGGAACATATTAACCTTGAACTCCAGTCATCTCACTTTTCAAGGCCTCCGAGTTGATGGAGGCCCTTTTGCCTGCAATCAAATTGCTCCGAACAAGCCCTGCAAGTTCCTGTCTAATTCCATCAACATTGACCTTGCCCCAAGTTAGAACTTGCACTGTGTACCGGTGTGTCTTTCTCCATAACTATTTAAAGATTAATAGAACTCTGGTCACTGGTCTCAAAGTGCTCCTCCACTGTCACCTCGATCACCTCTCCCGCTCTATTTCTCAAGAGTCGGTTGAGTTTGCCAATTCCTGAACAGGATCTTCTCCATACTTCATGAGGAAAGTTTTCTCAACACAATTATAACATTCACCCCATCTAAGCCATAAGTTCCATGTCAGTCCCAGTCTATATTCATAAAATTAAAATCTCCTACTATGAGAATTCTATTGCCCCTGCAAGTGTCCCAATCTCTCTACATATTTTTGTTCCTCTAACTCCCATTGAATATTTGGGGGTCTATAGTATAACCCTAATAATGTCATCATCCGCTTCATATTTCTTAGCTCCACACACAAAGCCACACTGGATGATCATCCAGGTATTTTTTCTCTGAACAATGCTGTGATACTCGCCTTAATCAAAAATGCAACTCAACCGCCGCTCCTTCCACCAGCACGATCCCGCCTAAAGCAGCTGTACCTTGGTGCATTATGCTGTCAGTCCTATCTCTCCCTTAGGCATGTTTCTGTAATGGCTATAACATCCCAGTCCCACGTACTTATCCATGCCCTGAGTTCATCAGCCTTATCAGGCAGCCGTCTTACATTGTAACAGGTGCAATTTAATCCAACATGCATTCCTTGCTCTCTGTCATGTTCTAACCTGACCTGTCTCTTCCTTATATCTATATCCCTATCCTGCCCAAAATCTTTAGCCACGCATTCATCTGCCATAACGACCTGTTCTTACCCTCACTAGCACATAGCACTGGACGTAAACCGAAGATTGCCACTGCCATCGTCCTGGCTTTTATCCTTTTGCCTAGCTCTCTGCAATCACTCTGCTGGACCTCTTCACTATTTCTACCTCTGTCATTTTGTACAACATGTACAATGACTTCTGGCTGCTCCCCCACCCCGGTGAGAACGTTCTTCAGCCGCTCTGAGACATCCTGGACCCTGGGACGTGGGAGGCAACACATCATCCTGGATTCCCATTTGCAGTCACAGAATTTCCTGTCTGTTCCCCTCACTGTCGAGTCTGAATAATTACTTCTGAAGTTATTCTGCTCGCACAACCTGCTGATAATGGGATTTCTTCCTGAAACAGTTGGATTTGGCTAAGCCCCCTTTGATTAAAGCAGGTGGGGAGGTTCCAAAGAATCCACATCATAAATCCTCCATGAGTGAGAAAACCGACTGGGGTTTTTGTTTTAGCTCACACATATCGCTGTGATGAGGGACAGGGAAAGAGAAAGGGAGGAACAAACTGTTCCTTCTCAGGTAGGTTTCATTTTTCCATCCTAAGTTGAATCAATAATGTTATCAGAACTCAGACTGGACTATGTGTGCTCTCCTTGAACATTGTCTGAACATTATGGCTCCATCACATTCCCTGATTCATGCAGGTGCATCATTGCTGCTGTCGTACACAGAATCATTTCATTAACAAATAATTACCCTCTTTTTGATTTGAAGATGTGTTTCTATGTACCCGAGTAATATAAAAATAAAATGTTTAATGTATTCACAATATTTGCATTAAGATGAATGTCTTATCTTAAACCAATACAGAAATTTCTGTAAAAGCTCAGCAGGTCTATCAGCATGTATGAAGAGAAATGAGAGTTAACGTCTCTGGTCCAGCGACCTTGCCTCAGAACCTGTCTTATTCTTAAATTACATACCCAATTCTTTTTTCCAATACAAGAGGAAATATCCATCAGCTATTCACCATAATCTCTCCACATGATCGTATATGGTCAATAAGAACATCTCTCATTCTCAGGCCTAAACTGTTAATCCTTCATGACTTAAAACATACATCACTAGACCGAGTAAAGAGAAACATCTTTGAAAAATTTGAAAACCGTTTTGCTTTTTTTCAGTTTTGAGGATCATAACTTCGAACAATACATCAGACGTGGTCCCAGCAATTCCCTGGACTGATGCAGGAAAACATCGCTAAGATCTAACCTTGCATGAAACAGCATCGTTCCGTTTCCATTCCAAATCAGTTGCTGCATCTTCAGAGTAGCTTGATGTGCTTCATGTGCTAATACACACAAATCCCTCTGTACCACCAAGTTCTGCATTTTCTCTCCATTTAAATTATTTGCTGCTGTTTTGCCATTTTCCCAAAACACAAAATTCCAGTCACCCACATCGTACTGATATTTATTTTGTCGCAAGTTTACTCACTGCCGTCCTTTATCTGTATCCTATTGCGGACGCTCTGCCTCCACTTGACATGTTATTGAATGCTTATCCTGGTGTATGAGAAAACTGAGCTCCAATATATTCAGCCTCTTCATTCAAGGCATTAAACTAGAGTGTATACTGTTGATAACCTCACACTAATCCTTGAAGAATTCCACTAGTTACAGCTTTCCAACCTGAAAACAAGTAATTATCCCAAATCTGTATTCCAGGTTAGCTAACCAGGGCGCCTCTGTTCCTGTGTAACTGCCCAGAAAGGTTATATGGCCTTCTGCTGTGCGGTGTAATTTTGTCAATGAGTTGAATGACTATATTCTATTCCTGTGTAACTCCATAGAGGGACAGAATTGCCTCCTCCTGACTCATTATTACGATTCTGACTGGCTGAAACGAGTCATCCTCTCCCTCTCTGTAACAGCCTCGAGACGTGAACTGGGAGGTTCACACGTGGGATACGAGCGGCAGTAGGCCATTCGGCCCCTCCAGCCTGCTTCACAATTTAGAAGCATCATAGCTGGTCCACCACCTTCCTGTCAGTTCTCACTAAATATTGACTCTTCTGTCCATCAAAGATCACTTAAGGTCAGCCTTGAATATCTTCAATGACCCAGTCTTCATTGTTCCCTTGTGATGACAGTGCTATAGATCGCACAGTCTGAATGAGAATGGAACAACGTTATTTCAAATGTTAATGAGAGACCCTTTAATTTGAAAGTGTGTTAACCTCACAGCAAGTTACCTCCTCTTTTCAGAAATAAGGGCAAAACAAATGGGAGGAGTCATAGACCATTCAGCCCCTCAAACCTATCCCACAGTCCCATTGACTGTCCAGTAAAATATTTATTAATGTCAGTCTCCACTGGACCCTTGGGAAAATATTCTTGGCATCTTAAGACCATACAGCATAGGAAATGGAAATATCGCTATTTCACCCATCAACTCTACTTTGCTGTTCGGTGCTGCCTGATATGTTTCTCAACACAATTCTCTCACCTTCTCACTGTAACTCTGGATCCATGTTTTAATGAAAAACTATCTATTTCTCTATTAGAAACACGTCTTTGGCTGTGTCGGTGTGTGTGTGTGTGTACATCTGCTTAATGGCAGGAGACAGGGTGGTGGTAGACCGTGGTGTGTGTGCGTTTCTGTGTATATCTGTTTCATTCTGTTTAATTATCGGCACAACATCATGGGCTGAAGGACCTGTTCTGTGTTGTACTGTTCTATGTTCTATGTAATGGCAGGAGACACAGAATAATAATCTGTTGATACATCACATGAAGGAAATTGGTGACATTGAAATGAAGCCATCATCATTAATTAGGAAAAGTCCATCTGCTTTCCTCATGTTCTTTCGAGAAGGCAATGGGTCATTCTTTGAGGAGAAAGTGTGGTCTGCAGATGTTGGAGATCAGAGCTGAAAATGTGTTGGTGGAAAAGCGCAGCAGGTCAGGCAGCATCCAAGGAACAAGAGATTCGACGTTTCGGGCATAAGCCATTCCTGAAGAAGGGCTTATGCCCGAAACGGCGAACCTCCTGTTCCTTGGATGCTGCCTGACCTGCTGCGCTTTTCCACCAACATATTTTCAGAATGGGTCATTCTTCCCTGGTCAGAACTCTATGTGACTGCAAACCCACAGCAATGTGTTTTACTATTTACTGTCCTGTGGAACAGCTGAACCAGCCACTCAGTACAAGATCGGCAAAACATGTTGGCCTGACCAGGGCTGTACACATCTCGTGAGGGAAGAACAAAAGGAAAGGTAGGTCCCTCTCTCTGGCTCTTTCCTGTATGCCTTCATCTCATTCTCACTCAGGCAGATGACCATTCCCCATATTAAGTGCATTCTTTCTTCATCTCTCCCTGAGCATGATGTTCATCTCCATCAACATCTTTGATGCTGCCTTTATTGATGCTGACATACAGATGTAAGGAATTTCTTAATTCCACATCATTCACGGTGCATCGAGAAGGAATGCGTTTTTTTATGACACAGGAAAGAAACGGAGATGTGTAAGTGTGGAAAGATAGCTAATGTGATCAACCTTGAGAGCGTTGTTGAGGCAGTCTTTGGGACATTGTGGACTGATTTTTTTCTCCTTTATAAGGAATGATCATCTTGCCACAGAGAGGGTGCAATGGAGTTTCACCAGGCTAATCCCTGGGATGGTAGTACCGAGAGGAGTGAGGGGAGATTAATCTCTACTGCTGTGAGAGAATGAGAGGTGTTTGCATTGAAAGTGGAGGGGGAGGGACAGTCACTCACGATGTACTAAACAGACACTGATACGGTGATAAATTCCATGTTATTTTTTCATTCAGCTAATCCAGCCTTCGAATAAACTCTCCCTGCGTTAATACATTACAGTTGGCATGTGATCCTGCACTGAACGTCACATTAGCCATAATCCTGACAGCAGCCACAATACCTTCATTCGAAAACAGTTAACTATTCCCACCAGCTTCTGACGTCCATGGAGAACATGGACATGTCTTCTCGGAGATGAAAGATGCTTCCTTGAGAATAGACACAAAATGTTTCACTTCCTTCCTCAATGCCAGCAAACCACGTTAAAGTATCATGTGCACCACAGGCAAAGGAGCCACGAGGAACATCGTGAAGCCATCTCTGAGTGCAGTCTCTGCTCCACTGGTTTGTCATATTGGAGCATCAATGACACCCTCCTATTCCTGGATAAGTGTTTCAAGTGGTTGGGCGGTCTCCATCTGGTCCCATGGAACAGCTTCAAGCGTTTGATTGAGCTCTTCCTGTTCCTGCTTAACAGCTTAATGTGCTGACCAGACCCCTCCGCTTACTGTGAAACAAGCAAAAGGATTGAATGGGCTGTCCCTCTTCTTGTTCAGTAGTTTTGATGTGATGAACGGATTCTAGATATCCGTGTGCAACAAGCTTGAGGTGCTGAATGAGCTCCTCTTTTAACTGTGGAAATGTGCAGTATCTGGCCACCAAACACACATCTCCCGTTGTGCTCTGAAAGACCTCAACAAGAGGGCAGTTACACCTGATCCCCATTAAGCTCAAATAATTAGGTGGTCCCAATGACATCTTCAGGCAAATACTGCCTTGATATCAAGGCCACTCACTCTTCCCTGAGCCCCTGTGTTTGCCTCTTGTTTCAATCAATCGGTGATGACGTATGCATAGGGAGTGATTTCCTCTCACAGAGGGACATCAATGTCAGGAATTATCTGGGCTAGGGAGTTAGGGGAGCTGCATCACTGAAAGCATTTAAACAGGAGGTAGATAAGATTTTTGACCTGTCAGAGAGCTGAGCGGCGTGAATAATGGGGCATTAAAGAGGAGTTAGTGGGACTCAGCAAGATGGCGGGTGATTCTCTTGAATTGCTGTGAACAGCTCTGCCTAACAGCCAAGGCAAAGTGGTATTTTTTGCCATCCCTGGTTAATCTATGTGGTGGAATTATTAGCTTAAAGCCTTACAGAACACATATGTTTGGGAGTCAGAAGGATACCAAAGGGAAAAGGAGCAAGCAAACAGCAGCAGGTAGGACCCTCCCCTGCATCACCAGACACTCCAGAGACTGCAGCAGCAGCAGCCTCTCCTAAACCCCCCACCCCCTACCCCCCACCGCCACCCCCGGGACCGAACTGACTCACAGGAATTGGCAGCGGCGATGCAGAGAGTTACCTTGAAAGTTAGGGCTGCGATTGAATAAATCCTTGGGGAGATTCGTGTCCAGGTCCAACCGATCAAATCCATGCTGCAGAATCATGAACTCGAGATCCAGAGCCTCGGGGCGAGGCTGGAGGAGGTGAAGAGTCAAACTAAGGCCTCGAAAGTTGAGAGGGAGTCCTCATCCAGTCGGTTCCAGGTGATGGAGCAAGAAGTGCGGACCTTGCAAGACCATACCCATGACCTGGAAAATCGAGGTCGGAGGATAAATCTCCGAATTGCCAGACCCCCTGAAGGCGAGGAAGGTGAGCAGCCAATCAGTTTCATTGAAAGCTGGGTGTCAAAGTTGTTGGGCCTTCACGTCGAGTCCAGCTGCCTCCAGATTGAAAGGGCTTATTGGGTTAGAATGCACAGGTCAGGGCCCATGCTGCGCCTCCGCTCGGTCCTAGTGTACTTCTATTCATATAATAACAAGCAGTAAGTCATAGACGCTTCCAGATCCGTGGGAAAACATCCGCAGGTGCTGCTGTACAAGGGGTCAAAAATCATGTGTTTTTTTTCCAGGATTTCTCTGCAGCTGTTATTCGAAAGAGGAAATCCTTCGATGAAGTTAAAAAGAGGCTGAGGAACCTGTGCATCCAATACTCGATGAGATACCCCGCAGTACTTCGTTTCAGCCACGAGGACTCAATTTATACATTTGACTCAGTGGGTTAGGCTAAACATTTTGTGGACACTTTAAAATAGAGGGATTGGCCTGAAAAATACGGTTAATGTTTGTTCACTTTTCTATCTTTCTCCATGTTTTTCCTTCCTTTTTTAATTCCTTTCTTTCTCCATAATAATTTCTTTTTTTGGAAAGGGGACAAAAAGATTTTGGAATAAGTTGTTACTTTATTTTAATAACTAGGTTTTCTGATGGCAATTCTTGTGGATGTTCTTTGTTGTCTCTTCCACTTTTTTGTTTGTTCTGCTTCCCTTTTAGTCACAAGTAGGGGTGACATGAAACCAGGGACGGGTGGAGTGTTCATCCTGACTTTGTCTTTTTTTTCTGTTGATTTAAGGATCATCTTCTTGTTTTTTTTTAAATTTCTGACCTAAGGCTGGGGCACAGTCCGGGTTTGAAGGGGTTGTGAAGGAGGGGATGAGTAGGGTGACTGCCCCCTCTGGGCAGGGGGAAGAGTCTTCCATTCAAGGTTTTATAGTTGGTTTTCTTTGTAGTTTGTTTGGTAGGAATAGTTGTTCATAGTTATGATAGAGTTTTTTTTGTGTATATAGTTTTTTCAAATCGATGAGTCTTCATTTACTTATGCTCAGCGCTTTCTAAGCAGGGTTCTCCGTCTGAGGGGTTCAAGATTGTCTTAAAGAGGATATGGCTAAGTGTCTTATTAATTGGCGCACCTGGAACATTAAGAGAAGTCATTAGATTGTTAAAAAGAAACAAAAGTACTTTCTAGCCTTAAGAGGAAAAGGGTTGATATCGCTTTGTTGAATGAAACGCATCTTGATGTTGGGGACCAACTGAAATTACAACAGAGGGTTATGACCGGACATTCTTTTCATCCTTTACTAATAAAAGCAGGGGAGTGGCGGTACTTACTCAGAAAACTCTTCCATTCACATTATTAGAGCCAGTGAAAGATGAGCAGGGACGGTTTGTGATACTTAAAGCCCTGATATATGGGAAGGAATATGGCATTTAGACGTTTACTGCCCTCCAGTGTATCCCTCAAATGTTTGATTCGTGCTTTCTCTAATTTGAGTGCTTTTGGAACACCGCACATTATTTTGGGGGGAATTTAATTGTCTTTTGGATCGACAGTGGACAGGATACTTTGTGGTCCCCCAACTATTTCTTCAGAAGACAAGCAGGTAGTTGACTTATGCGAGAAGTTGGGGCTGGTGGATATTTGGAGATGTCTTCACCCTACCGGCAGGGACTTCATCGTTTTCGCGAACCCACATAAATGTCACATGAGGATTGACCTCTTTCTGGCTCCCTCGGCTCTTCTGGATTCGATTATGCGTTGTAAAATTGGGAATAGAGCTATCTCTCAACATGCGGCAGTATATTTGGAGATAAAGGCCAAGCATGAAGGGCGAGGTTTGCAGCACCGATATTTGGGCCCTTTTCTTCTTAAGGATTCCAAATTTGAGCAATGCTTTTTGAAGGAGTTTCAGGAATTCTTGACTATCCACTCAGGCATGGCTAGTAGTCCGTCCATGCTATGGGAGACTGCTAAGGCCTTTGCTAGGGTATTAGGTATTTCCTATTTAGCTAGCCAGAAATGACAGAAGGTGGAACAGCAGTGTCTACTTGAGATGCAGTTGAAAGCTGCGGAGGCAATACATTTTGCATGGCCTTTGGTCACTAACATACAGCAGATCACTGCCCTTTGGGCTGCCTTGAATTCAATACCGGCACAAAATGGAAAGAAACTGCTTGCTTTTCCGAGACAAAGGCTGTTCGAATCTGGGGAAAGGCCAGGGTAGGATTTAACATATCTGACTCGGAAAAAGCGTGCTCCCCAATCCATTCCTACAATCAGAGACAGCACCGGGGTCCTTACATACGATTGTAAAAAAATTAATGGGGCGTTTCAGTGCTTTTACTTTGAATTGTATCAGTCTGAAGGTTGCGAAGACAGGATGGCTAAAATGGAAACCTTTTTTAAGAACCTTGTCCTCCCAAGGGTAACCTTGCAACAGGCCGTTCTCTTTAATGGCCCCTTGACAGTTCGGGAAATGTAGGAGGCAGCCAGGCAACTTCAGAGTGTGAAAGCCCATCTCCCTATTAAATTCAGATTGCGAGATTTGTCGAAGATCCTGGCGCTGAGATTGGAAATAGTGTTGCCTCATATTATTAAAAAGGACCAGACAGGCTTTATAAAGGGCTGCAGGTCCTCTCATAATATTCGAAGGTTGCTGAATGTGGTCCAAGTTTGTCAGCAACGATCAATTCAGGGGTTGGTGATTTCCCTAGGTGGAGAGAAAGCATTCGGACTTTTTTTTATGTCTTAGAACAGTTTGGGTTGGGTGAAGTCTTCACGAGGTGGGTGGAGGTTTTATATCACCAATGCGGTGAAGTCTGGGAATTTTACGATTGGTCGGGGTAGTTGACAAGGCTGCCCCCACTCACCATTGTTGTTTACGGTGATGATAGAGCTGTTGGCAGAGGCCATTCGTCAGAACATCCACATAACCGCTCCGGAAGTGGGATCGAGGGCACACAAGATTACGCTGTAGGCGGACGATGTCCTTCTGATTTTACCGAACCCGATGACCCATCGCACCTCATTCGATACAATGTATCAATTCATTTGGGGCTATTTCAGGATATAAGATAAACTTTGCAAAATCTGAGGATATGCCTTGGGGAATCTTACGGATGTGCCAGAAGTTGAAGGTGGCCCTAAGTTCAATTTGAAGTAGTCACGGGCAGAGTTCCGGTACCTAGGCATTTTTATTACCCCCAAGTTTGATCTTTTGTTCCGGACTAACTTGGTTCAGCTTGCTCTAACAATATCAGGCGAAATCTTCAGAGATTTGAGGATCTTCCAATTTCATGGCTGGGACGAATATCTCTCATTAAGATAAATGTTCTTCCTCGTTTGCTTTATACCATGCGTATGCTCCCTATATTTTTTTCCAGGTCAACGCTGTGAAAAATTATGGGGTGTTTTTTACTTTGTCTGGTATCATGGGTGGCCCCTCATCAAACTTACTAACTTGCAGTTGCCACATGGAGGGGGAGGAGTTGATTTCCCAGACATCAGAAGGTATCAATGAAGTTCTCTTCTGTCCTGCGTGTGCGAATGGATAAGTAACAATCCAAACTCAATCTGTCTGGATATTGAGGCCTCCCAAACAAATTGCCCTCTTATTAATCTGTTCATCATAGATAAGATGAGGACAGTTATGGACCACTTCTGGAACCCCATTGTCATTATTACAGTCAGGGCTTGGAGAGCAATGCATCAGAGTGATCCATGGCTTCGCCATTTACACCTATACCTGGCATGCCAGGGTTCCAACCAGGGATGATGGACTCAGGGTTGAAACTATTGGCAGTGAGAGGAGTTTCTAGTTTGGAAGACATGTTTGAGGGGAGTTATGATGTCTTTTAAGCAACTGAGGTGCAAATACGGGCTGCCCAGCAGAGACTTTTCCTCTTTTTTCAGGTTAGGGATTTTATCCAGAAGAAGACTACCTTCTCACTAAGCCCTACAAGCCCGATACAGAGAGGATGTTGCTACATTCCACAAGCACCCTTTTGGTTCGTGCACTCTATCATCTGCTGGGTGGCAGGGCCTGGCAGGATATTAACCGGTTATGTGAGGTCTGGGAGGAAGAGCTTGGAGTGGAGGTCTCTTCTGAAACATGGGAGAACATATGGGAGAATAGTCAAAAGATCTCAATATGTAACAGGTCATGTGCTGCACAGTTAAAAGTTCTGCACAGGGCTCATCTGGCACCAGAACATCTGACAAAGTTTTTTAAAAAGGGCACCTTCAGTTTCCCACAAATGTACAATAAGTGTAAGTACTCTTACCATTGCTTCTGGGCATTCCATATGCTTTGTGTTTACTTGAACGCTGTGGCGGGACAGATAGGGAGGGTATTGAGGACTGAAGTCAAACTAGACCAGATATCTCTCCTCTTAGGTCTACCGAATTTGCCAACTTTAGACTGGCAGGGGAAGAAACTATTCAATATTCTCGCATACTGTGCACGAAATAAAATTCCAATGAGTTGGGTGTCTGAGAACAAACTGGGCTTGCTGGGATGGCAGAAATAAATTATGGAGGACATTCGCTTGGACTATTTTTACAAACATGGTGCAGCACACAACAGACCATTTACATAATGCATGGCAGCACCACTAGAGTTTTTTGGAAACGGATTTGCCAGTTGAGTTAACTATGGTGTTTGTTTAACCAGAATGGTAAGATCTGTTAAATCCAGGGCCCGGGAGGAGGGTCTCCTGAGTTAATATGGAGATATATATATATATATATATATATATATATATATATATCTATATATATATATACACACACATACACACACACACACGCACATACAATGCTCCTGTTCCTCTGTTTGGGAGCTTTGCGCCAAGCATAACTGTTTCTTATTTTGTGATTTTTTTTTCTTTTCCTTTGATGTTGCTTTGCAGTGTTAGGGTTTGTTTATATTAGTGGGTAGGTTAAAAGTTAGGAGACAATTGTTGCATTGTAATTTGTGTTTTTTTTTCTTTTTATTGTACTGATAATTGTTATTGATTGTATTTTACAATAAGTTTATATGTTTGTAAAGTTAAAAAACTGCTAATAAATATATTTACCAAAATACAGGAAAGATCTTGCTGGAGTTATGCTGAAAGATATTTGAATTTTGGAGAGACTAGAATATGTCACTTGCCAGTGATGTTAGGAGCAGGAAGGTAGGACAGAAAAAATCAATCTGGCCAAAGATCTGGTAGGGGAGAGAGCACATCTGATATGTGGATCATTGGGAATCCTTGGTCAGTAGGACTTACACAAAGGAGGGCAGGATGGACCTGAACTGGCAGCAATCTCCGACATGTGGATCGTTGGAATTCCCGAGTCGGTAGGATATACACTAGAAAGATGGATGGACCTGAACAGGTAGCAATCTCCGATATTTGGATCGTTGGGATTTCCGGGTTTGTAGGATCTGCACAAGATTCTAAATTAGAGTGGTGCTGGAAAAGCACAGCAGTTCAGACAGCATCCGACGAGCAGGAAAATCTACGTTTCAGGCAAAAGCCCTTCATCAGGAATAGAGGCAGAGTACCTGCAGGGTGGAGAGATAAATGAGAGGAGGGTGCGGTTGGGGAGAAAGAATCAGAGAGTACAATAGTTGAATGGGGGTGGGGATGGTGGTGATAGGACAGGGAGGAGGGTGGGGGAAGGTGGCAAAGCGTGCAATAGGTGAATGGGGATTGGGATGGAGGTGATAGGTCAAAGAGGAGGGTGGGGCAAGGTAGAAAAGAGTACAATGGTTGAATGGGGTGGGGTGAAGGTCAAAGAGGAAGGTGGAATGGATAGGTGGAAAGAAAGATAGGCAGATAGGACAAGTCATGGGGACAGCGCTGAGCTGGAAGTTTGGAACTGGGGTGAGGTGGGAGAAAGGGAAATGAGGAAACTGTTGAAGTCCACACTGATGCCCTGGGATTGAACTGTTCCGAGGTGGAAGAGGAGGCATTCTTCTTCCAGGCGTCGGGTGGTGAGGGAGCGGCGGTGAAGGAGGCCGAGGACCTCCATGTCTTCGGCTGAGTGGGAGGGGGAGTTGAAATGTTTGGCCACAGTGCGATGTGGTTGATTGATGCGGGTGTCACAAAGATGTTCCCTAAAGTGCTCTGCGAGGAGGGGTCCAGTCTCCCCAAAGTAGAGGAGACCGCATCAGGAGCAACGGATACAATAAATTATATTGGTGGATGTGCAGGTAAAACTGTGATGGATGTGGAAGGCGCCTTTGGGGCCGTGTATGGAGGTGAGGGAGGAGGTGTGGGCGCAGGATTTGCAATTCCTGCGGTGGCAGGGGAAGGTGCCAGAGTTGTTGGGGGGTGTGGACATGACCAGGTAGTCAAGGAGGGAATGGTCTTTGAAGAAGATGGAAAGGGGTGGGGAGGGTAATATATCCCTGGTGGTGGGGTCCGTTTGAAGGTGGTGGAAATGTCGTCGAATGATTCGGTTTATGCGAAGGTTAGTAGGGTGGAAGGTGAGCACCACGAGGATTCTGTCCTTTTTACAGTTGGAGGAGTGGGGTCTCAGGGCGGAGGTATGGGATGTGGACGAGATGCGTTGCAGGGCATCTTTAACCAAGTGGAAAGGGAAATTGCGGTCTCTAAAGAAGGAGGCCACTTGGTGTGTTCTGTGGTGGAACTAGTCGTGGTGGGAGCAGATGCGGCAGAGGCAGCAGAACTGGGAATACGGGATGGCATTTTTGCAGGAGGTAGGGTGGGAAGAAATGTAATCCAGGTAGCTGTGGGAGTTGGTTTGTTTGTACCACTCTAATCTAGAATCTGTTTTCCAGCATCTGCAGTCCTTGTATTAACCTAGGATCTACACAAGAAGAATGGGATGGGCCTGAACTGGCAGCAATTTCCTGGCAGACAGGTTTGCTATTGTAACTCAGGAGGGTTTAAATTAGTGTGGTTAGGGGGAGGGGGGAAGGGAGAGAAGACCAGAGCAGAAGTTCGACAATACAGTGACTAAGGAAGAATTAGAGACTAAAACCAGTGCAGCTAAGACCAGCAACACAAAAGCAGAGGGCATTGAACACAAAGGGATTTGCAACCTGAAGTGTGATTAGTTTCATGTGAGGAATCTGGCAGGTCAGAACTTGGAGCTTGGGTGAGTACATATCATGACAATGTCCATATTACAGAGGTTTCTTGAGCGAGGAACAAGAGAGCAATAAATCCAGTGGGTCCAGAAACAGTTGTTGAATATGCAGTGAGTGGCTGGAGACAGTTGGTTAAAGTTTCTTCATGACCAACAAATGAAGCACAAGTTTCAACCCACGCCAAACTGTGTGTGACAATTGAGAGGGACAGAAGAAGATCCTGTATTAATGTGGATCAGGTATTTCCAGCAAGAGGCCTCCATCTACTCCTGTGCAGGAGCTGTGAGGGGCTGAATGGAAGATAGGAATACTGGATTGAGGAGCAGAAGTGGGCCATTAAGCACTTTGTCTTGGCTCTGTCTCGCACTAAGATCGTAGCTGATCTGATTGTGGTCTCAGCAGTACTTCTTCTGTACATGCACCATTTTCCTGCATTCTCTTCTCTCTCAAATATTTAACAGTCATAACTTTGAATAAATGTAAGTATTCAGGCACCACAAACTTCTCAGGAAAGGAATTCCCACTTGAACAGCCCTTTTAGAATTTGTAATTCGTGCTCCAATCAATGTTGCAGGGTTAGTGTTTCCTTTTGTAGTCACACTGCTCCACTGTTTACAACAAATTTCAAAGTTTAGTGATATGGCTAATGTCAGCCTGGCTCATCTTCTGCAGAAATGTGAAACACATACACACAGACACACACACACACGCACATGCACACCCACATACACGTACACACAGAATGACACAGACAAACACACACCCACACACACCCACATACACACACACATCATAAGACAAAACTGAAATATGAAAGCTTTCCAGAGTTTCATAATAGTTGAACTCATAACATGTGGATAGATGATAGACTGTTCCAAATATTATTCTGTCCTTTGAAGTTATTAGATTAGATTCCCTAGAGTGTGGAAACAGGCCCTTCGGCCCACTAAGTCCACACCGATGCTCCAAAGATGAATCCTCCCAGTGCCATTTCCCTCTGGCTAGTGCACCGAAAACGATGGGCAATTTAGCCTGGCTAATTCAGCTAACCTGAACATTTTTGGATTGTGGGAGGAAACCAGAGCACCCGAAGAAAACCCACGCAGACACGGGGAGAATATTCAAACTCCACACAGACAGTCGCCTAAGGCTGGAATCAAACCTGAGACTCTGGTGCTGTGGGGCAGCAGTGCTAACCACTGAGCCGCTGTGTCACCCATTCGGCTCAGCGAAGTTACTTGTGATGTGATTTCTCCCCAGAATAGTTGGAGTTAGCTGAATTCACTTTGCTTCAGATGGTAGGGAGATTCCAATGAATCTCTCAACAGGGATTCTCCACGACTCAGCGGGTAAAAGTGAGTCAGACATTTACTGTTGTCAGGTGGAACAAAAGACGAGAGAGGGATCAATCAGCTGCTGCTTTTCAGGCAGGGAACATTGTTCTCCCTCTCTTGTGTTGAAACAAGCAATCATGTCAACTGAACACCAAACTGGGCCATGTGCGCTCGTCATGGACATTCTCTGAAATGGATCATAATGGACGAAAGGCAAGTGCATCATTGCTGTTGTTATACACAATGCCTTGCTTTATAATTTGATGATATGTTGGTATGCATATGGTTAATTTTGAAAAATCGTCTGATGTTTTCATAATATCTGTGCTAAAATCAATACATTTTATTCTTAAAAATTATTCCATAGTTTTTATTTCACTGAGCAGTAAAAATATGCATCCAGCTGATTGTTCTCAAAATCGTGTATGCTTCAGAAAGATCTCTTATCTAAGACCAAAACTGATAATGTTTCAAAACAAAAGGCCTTCATTCCAGGAAAGTGTGAACAAATCATTGTTGCTAAGCTTCTGAAGCTTTTCTTAAAGGTTAAGGGATTAAAACTGCACATAATGCGCCAGATGTGGTCATAGCAACGCCCTGTAGACTCGAAAAATGTGATGCTGGAAAAGCACAACGGGTCAGGCAGCACCCAACGAACAGGAGACTCGATGTTTCGGGCATATTCCTGATGAAGGACTTATACCTGTGACGCCAATTCTCCTGCTCCTCGGATGCTGCCTGATTGGTTGTGCTTTTCCAGCCTCACACTGTTCGACTCTGATCTCCAGCATCTGAACTCCTCGCTTTTACCGGTACAGATGTAGTAAAACATTCCTGATTAAACCTGGTACCCTTTGCCAGAAACACAATCATTCCACTTATCTTCCATATCACTTACGGCAAGTGCAGACTTAAATGCATATGATTCGTGTAGCAGGATCATGAATATGATCTGTATCACAGAGTTCTGCAATCTCTCTCCACTTAAATTGTTTACCATTGTTTTATCGTTCTATCCAAAATAGACAACTGACATAATTCCAAATCTGGTGAAGGTTTGCTCACTAACCCCCCTTTGCCTGTATCACATTGATGACACATGACCTCCATTAGATGACATACTGGATGGCCAGCTTGGTGTTTGAGCTAATTGGGCTTTGATATATTCAACCCCTTCCTCCAGATCTTTGATACAGATATTGATCGTTGACGATCCCATAGTGATCTCTGAGGCACTCCACCAGTTACAGCTTTGTAATGTGAAAATAAGTATTTACCTCTACTCTCTATTTCCTGTTAGCAACAGCTTCCTGTGAAACAGCTCAGATGTTTACATGGCGTCCTGTGCAGTAAAATGTACTCAATGAGCTGAAATGATTTTTTTCTATTTTCCTCGTTAAATAGGCAGAATGGTCTTCTCCAGACTCATGGTAACGATAATGACTGGCTGAAAGAGGTGGCCCTTTGTCACAGTTTCGAGGGATGGATGGGTCGCACAATACATGGGGTAGTGGCAACAGTATATCCCTGTAACAACAATGAGGGTGGTTTGAGGGAACAATACATGGGGTAGGGACAGCAGTATATCCCTGTAACAGCATCGAGGGTGGTTTGAGGGAAAAATACATGGGGTAGGGGCAGCAGTATAATTCTGTAACGGCATCGATGTTGGATTGAGGGAACAACGCATGGGGTAGGGACAGCAGTATATCCCTGTAACAGCCTCGAGGGTGGATTGAGGGAACAACACGTGGGGTAGGGACAGCAGTTGGTCATTTGGCGCCACCAGTCAGAATGCTCATGACTGATCCGATTGTGTTTGACCATCCATCTCCTGTCTGTTCCCAATAAATATTGACTCTCCTGTCCAGCAAAGATCAGTCGCGCTCACCTTGAATATCTTCAAAAACCGAGTCTTCACTAGTCCCTGAGGATGAGGACCCTACAGATAATACAATACTAAAGTGAAAGGGGTGACCTTATTTCAATGTGGGGCCTGTTATTTTAAAATGTGTTAACCTAACATGAAATCACCACCTCTTTTGAAACACAAGAACAGAATATTTAGGCATAGACATAAACCATTCAGCCCTCTAAACCTGTCTAATAGGACCACTGACCCTTTTCAATCAAATATGTATTAAACTCATTCTCTGCTCCTGTCCCAGGAAGAGAATAACTGATAGCATGACACCACACGAGCATTAAAAATACAAAATTAGGACATTCGGCCCATCGACTCTAAATGCCATTTAATACTGGCTTAGAGATTTCTCAACATCATTCTCCTGACTATTCTCTGTTACTCTTGACATGCTTATTCATCAAAAACCTACCTATGTCTGTCTTATAAGCACTAGTATCTGTGTCTCTGTGCGTCCGTATGTGCACTTGTGTGTGTGTGTTCATGTGTCTGTGTGTTTGTGTATTTATGTGCTGACATCGGTTCATCTATGTATTAGCCTGTACGTTTTATGTTTGCTTGCATCTATTTGTGTACGGCTGTCTATGTTTTCGTATACCACTACTTGTTTGCGGATCTGTCTCTGTGTATGTACTGTTCGTGTCAGTATATTAGCGTGTTTACATATGTCTCTGAATATTTTTGTGTCTGTATTTCTCTGCAATGAGATATTTGTTGTTTTGGGAGGGAGAAAATTGTGAGAACTGACAGAGTGAGTAAAGTGCGAATTATCCTTCACTGAACATTCTGAACATTGTTTTTTACTCAGTTGGAGGGACATGGATGTCACAGAATCTCCATAGGACACATTCCGGTCCTCTCCGGCTCATACCGGGGGAGGGGGGTCGTTGTTGAGGGGGGGGGTGGAGGGGGTGGGTGGGTGGAGGAGGGATCAGATATCAGCTGCTCCACCATCTGGCTTGGCCCTTTCTCTCCCATTACAGTCCGTTTCTCCTAGAATGGGAGAAAGGGGGGGGGGAGGGAGTGATGGTAGGAGTGAGTGGCCCTGCTGTTAGTGCTGGTGTAGGTTCAGAGGGAGGGGGAATGGTGAAGTGTCCAGAGCGAGTCAGTCCACAGTGTTGTATCCATGCAGGGTTATTAGTGCTGGGAGTATAGTGGAGGGAGAGAGAGCACGCGTGGTGGGAGTGGGGTGGGGAGGGTGCTGAATTCAATAGTGAGAGTCGTAGTGCGTGAGCCTTATTTGGAGATAGAGTGTGAGCCTTGTTATGGTGTAGGTGCTATAACATGTAGTGAGTGTGAGGAAGCAGAGAGAGTACGGTGACAGCTAACCTGGCAGAGTGGGGAGGATATTGATGCTGGTCCTGTGATGCTGGTCATTTCTTCAGATCATGTCAGCGTCGAGGTGACCCTCCCCGAATGTCTTGTCCAAGTCTATCACTCATAACGCCATTGACCCTGTCCCTCGGATTCCGCAGAATCCATTTGGGTGGATCTTACAAATAGGAAGGAGAAGCAAGCATTGGTGTATTATGTATCTAAACCAATGCTCTCATGCAAATTCTGTGCATTGTATGCTCTGGAAATTAGAGATGTAAATATTGTGGGTGCTGCAGTATTACAGCATGATCTCAAATTGCATCTAAACTGCGTTAACTAAGTGACTGCTAATGATGTGAAAAATAAATTCCATAAGCGTATAACAGGTTGTTTGAAGAATATGTTGTGACTTAAACAAGGCAGCAGGTTATTTTGGATTTGGAGTTGGGTGGTCAGAAGGACTCATTAATAACCTTGCTCTGAGGACTAGCGACGTTAATATGTTGTATTCTACATGGCGCCTGTATACAATATAGAATGTTTGAGCATGAAGTGGTAGACACGCAATGGTTGTTAGAGTCATAGAATCATGGAGCCCTGCAGCTTGGACACAGATCCTTTGGACCAAAGTGGTCCGTGCCGACCAAAATGTCCATCCTGCTAATTCCATTTCCCTGCCCTTACCTCTTATTCTTCTAAATCTTTCCTATCTGCGTATTAGTCTAAAAGCCTTTTGAACGTTGTTAATGCACGTACCTCAACCAAACTGCTGTCTGCTAATTCCATATCTGCACCAACCTCTGCGTAAAAAAAGTTGGCGCTCAGGATCCAATTTGTTCTTTCACCTCTAACCTGATGTCCTCCAGCCCTTGATTCCCAAAACTGGGAACAAGAATGAGTGCATTCACCTTATCCACGCATCTCATGATCTGATACATTTCTATACGATTTCCCCTCAGTTTCTTACACTCAAAGGAAAATGCTCTGGCCGGTTCAAACTCTCCCTACAACTCAGACCGTTGAGATTTGGCAACATCCTTGTAAATTTCTTCTGTCCTCTTTCCAGTTTAATCACATCCTTCCCATGGCAAAGTGAACAAAACCGAACACAATACTCTAAGTGCATGCCTCACCAGCGTCCTGTCCAACTGCAATACAACTCGCCAACTTCTATACTCAATGCCCTGACTGGTGAAGGTCAGTGTGCCAAAAGCCTTTTTCACTGCACTGTCCACGTGCAACTACTTTCAGACAACCACGGATCTGAGCTCCATGGTCCCTCTATTCCTCTACACTCCTTCAGGGTCTAACATTCACCACGAAATGCCAACCTGGATTTGACATTACAAAATGCAACACCCCACATATATCTATATTAATCTCCATTTGCCATTTCTCGGCCCACTTCCCCAGCTGATAAAGGACCTACTGCAATTTCTGATAACCTTTCTCACTGTTCACAGTACTGCCTATTTTATTGTCATCAGCCTAATTACTAATCATGCTTTGCACATTCTCATCCAAATCATTGATAGAGCTAACAAACAGTAATAGGCCCAGCACCGACCCCTGAGACACTTCACTCGTCACAGGCCTCCAGTCCAATAAGCATCCTTCCAATATTTGCCTCTGCTTTCTCCCATCAAACCCATTGAGTGTCCAATTTGCCAGATCCCCCTGAATTCCATGCCATCGAACCTTTCAGAGCAGCTTATCATGTGGAATCTTATCAAAGGCCTTTCTGAAACCTAGATAGACTACATCTATCACCATACCACCTTTTGAGGTCCCTTCCTCAAAAGAACGCTAAAGATTTGTGAGCCATGATATCCTATGCGTAAAGCAGTGCTGACTGCTCTTTATGAAACCGTGTCTTTTCAAATACATGCATATGTCATCTCTCAGAACCTTCTCAAGGAATTTACATGTCACAGTTGTTAAGCTAACTGGTCTATAGTTCACAGGTTCTTCTTCGCAGCCCTCCTTGAACAAGGGCAAAGCGTTCACGACCCTCTAGTATTCTGGGACCTCCCCCGTGGGCAGCGGTGATGGAAAAAGATCAGCCAGGGCCCCCGCAATATCTTCTCTCGCCTCTTGCTGTGTTCTTGGATACATCTGTTCAGTACCATGAGATCTACAGAAAACCTGCAATGTCTGAAAAATATGTCTATTTCTTTAAGGTAGAATCACCAAAGAAAGGGCAAGTGACTTCACGAAGGCTAACATAACAAATTATAGATTCTGTTAATCATAGGAAGTGAGCTCAGAAGAATTTTAGACATTGTGGCAACCGGAGAATTCTCAGAAATTTGTTTGTGTGGAGTTTGCATATTCTCCCCGTGTCTGCGTGGGTTACCTCTGGGTGCTCCGGTTTCCTCCCACAGTCCAAAGATTTACAGGTTAGGTGAATTGGCCATGCTTATTTGTCCAAAGTATTCAGGGATGTGAAGATTAGGTGCATCAGTCGCAAAATGTAGAAATGGATGGGAATGGGTCTGGGTGGTTACTCTTCGAAGGGGCAGGGTTGACTTGCGGAACCAAAAGGCCTTTTCCGCACTGTGGGCTTTTAATGATTCTGTGAAAGAAGAACACAAATACTACATAAATCTAAAATCTGTATTGCAAAGAAAACAAAATAAAAGCAGCGTCAAATGTGGAATTTTGTAATCAGGAGAGGAGAGGTTATTGTGGAGAACAGGGAAATGGCCAAGAAAATAACCAGTTACTTTGCATCTGTCATCACGGAGGAAGATCCAGAAAATCTCTGAAAAATACTAAGTGATCACATGGAACTTGTGGAACTAAAGACATAAAGTCAATTCATATCAGTAACAAGGTAGTAGTTGAAGGCTAGCATAGGAGTATTGTAGCTGGATTGAGCATTGCTAAGTCTGATGAGCCAGTTGTACTTATTATCAAAATATTAGAAATAAATCAGCAATAGACACATTAATTTTGCTGCTGATGACTTTTATTTTCCTGTACATTCTGCAGAGGCTGGAAGTTAGTAAAGCTTCCAGCATTGTAGATGAATGGAAGGGATTCAAGCATCTGCAAAGGGAAGAAGAGATAGTGTGGAGAACTGCTGACCAATTAACTTGACATATGTAGGTAAACTGATGGAACCTATTATGTATGATCTGATATTGAATATTGAGAAATTAACAGCAACATTGGAGAGAATCAGTCTGTACTGACAGAGTCTGACAGAGTCTTCATACTTGACAAACTTCAGAATGATTTGAACTTGTTTATTACAACATAGAAATGGCATATTTCAATTTTCAGAAGGGTTTTTTTTTATCAGAACTCATGCAGTGAATTCATAAATAAAGTAATGTGAATGGTAATTGGAGAAATATATAGAAGTGAAAAGTTAAAGTCAGGTTCGACTTCATTTAAGAGAATCAGAACATTGTCGGAAGGTCACTTGAAGCAGTATCACAGCTTGCTAACGAAACTGTACATAGAGGATTGAGTCCAGTGTTAGTGACCCAATCTGAGAAAGGATATACTGACCATGGAGGGTGCGCAATGGATATTCTCCAGATTAATCCCTCAGGGGGCGTGATTGCCTGATGTGGAAACTCGGCCTTTGTTCTTTAAAGTTTCAAAGAATGAGAGGTGGGTCACAGTGAAATTTAGAAAAGTCACTCAACATCTGACAAGGTGGAAATAAACAGGAGTTTTCTCTGGCTGTCTACTCTACATTTAAGGCAAATAATGGCAGGTAAAGGATAGACCATTTCAGACAGCAATAAGAAGGTAATTCTTCATTTGAAGGGGACTGACTAACACAGCGACATGGAAACCTGCTGGCAGGGCATGATTAGGGAGAATCCCCAGATATTCTACTGGTACGTTAAGTGGAGCAGAATAACCAGGGAACAGGTAGGACTCATTAATGACTTGCCAAGTTACATCCAAATCAACTTGGTGGTAGGCGACAGAAGGTCTGCTAGTAGAAGTCTGTTTGTTTGACTGGAGACCAGTATCCAATCGTGTACCACAGGGATCAGTGCTGTGTCCCATATTATTTGTGATTCGGAGATGCCAGTGCTGGACTGGCTTGGGCAAAGTTTAAAAATTTACCCAACACTACATGATAGTCCAACTGCTTAGATTAAATTAGACTTACAGTTTGGAAACATTTGTCACAACGACCCGCCGAAGCGCGGCTCACTCATACCCCTAACCTAAGGGTATGGGCAATTTAGCATGGCCAATTCACCAGACCCGCACATCTTTGGACTGTGGGAGGAAACCGGAGGAAACCCACGCAGACACGGGGGAGAACGTGTAAACTCCATACAGTCTACTGCCTGAGTCGGGAATTGAACGCAGGTTGCAGGCGCTATGAGGCAGCAGTGCTAACCACTGTACCACCGTGCCGCCCACGGTGCACGATATTTCGAAGAGCATAATCATGTGATGAAGAAACAGTGCTGCGAAAGCTAGTGCTTCTGAATAAAACTGTTGGATTATAACCTGGTGTTGTGTGAATTTTAAACTTTTTTTTAGTATTCATAAATGATGCAGGTGTGAATATGAAGGGGGTTGGGGTGAGTGTGATAAATCAGTTTGATTTTGACACAAAGTTTGGCTGGTTGGTTGGCAGTGAGGAGGAAGACCTTATATTACAGGAAGATACAGATGGAATGATCAAATGGGTGTATCAATGGCCGGTGGAATGTAACCCTCATGAATATGCGGTGATGTACTTTGGAAGAAGGAACCAGACAGGGGAGGACTCAATGAATAGCAGAACACTAGGAAGCTCAGAGGGTGCTTCTCCTCATATCCCTTAATGTGATTAAACGGGTTAATGCACAAGTTGAAAAAGCATAGTGACCATAACAATAGCCCTTATTTATCGAGGCACAGATTTTAAGAGAAATGTGAAACTTTGGTTAGGCCAAATGGAATATTATGTGCAGGTCTGCGAGTCACATTACAGGAAGGATGTGATTGCACTGGAGAGGTTGCAGTGGAGATTCACCAGGATGTTCCCTTGGATGGAGTAGATCAGCTCGGGTGGTTTACTTTGAAGCATTGAAGGCTGAGAGGGACGTGCTTCAGAAGGATAAGATTACCGGGGCATGGACAGGATGGATAGACAGCAGGTGTTCCTTTCAGTCCAAGGGCTAAGCACAAGGGAGTACCATTTTAAAGTGAAGGGTTTGATGTTTAGTCAGGATTTAAGGATTGGTTTTCATCAAGAGGCTATTGGGGTCAGGAATGCACTTTCTGAGAGAGCAGTTGGCACAGGTAACATCACAACCGTTAATAAATACATGGTCGTGACCTTGAAGTGCCATAACATACATGGTATTGGCCTCGTATCAGAAAGTGGGACTAATGTAGATCGTGCTGTATTTATGTTAGTACAGAGCCAGTGCTTCTGTGATTGTATGGGTCAATCATTGAGCAGCATAAGACAGGAATTGATCAGTTTCAGAAGAATGTATTAACTAGGGTTAGAAAAGTGAACTTGTCTCCATGAGCTAGAACGGGGAAAGCTAAAAGTGTCTATTGCCTTGCTCCCTTCCTGATGTTTCTGCGCAGTGTGCGGGAAAGGTCTGTAATTGTTCTCACAAGCTCTTAAACATTAGGAAGGCAGCATCTGTCTGGTTAAAAGGACTGTGTTTCCCGTTCCCTTTTCCAAAGCTCGTTACTGGTGTTCTGTCTGGTTTTATCCTTTAAGAACCCAGAGCAATTTGATACAATTGAGTGTCTTCCTTGGCTATTTCAGAGAACATTGCAGAGTTTATCACATGTCTGTATATCTGGAGACACTTGTAGGCCAGACCAGGAAGCACGGGAGATTTACTCCCTGAAAGTACATTGGAGAAGGGACAAATGTTTACAGTGGACATTAGATTCAAGGTCAATATTACTGGCACCAGATTTTATGTCTCGATATTTTGTGAATTGTTTTTAACTTGCACCAGCTGCCAGAACATTATCCCGGTCTGGATCAGTAATCCAGTGACATTTGTACAACAGCACCATCTCCACATGAGGACCTATCGGAAACTACACTGAGCACATTATTTCTGTGCTGTATGACAGCTCTGCCAAAAAGAACTCCCACCAATGCGACTTTCGTGACGGGACTGAGGGCGTGTTAAATGGTCAGACTGAAGTCGTTCCCTTGTTATGGGAACTTTCCACGTGGCCAGGCAGATGTCAGAGTTGGAGCTGGAATGAAACAGCTTCCCCAGTGACACGGCTTGGTATGGTATCCAGGCCCATTGCCGTCGTCATATCTACTGTGTTCAGCCGTTTCTTCATGTCACGTGCAGTGAATCGAATTGGTTTGTTTGCTGTTATGAGTCCCAGTTGTGGCAGTAGTCTGGCTGTCAGTTCGGAATGCTCCTGATGTATGGTAGTGTGGCTAGTCATTTGGGTTGCGGCAAGTCCTCATTCCGTTGTGAATGCTTGTGGATGTGGTGCCAATCAAATGGGCTGCTTTGTCTGGATGGTGTCAAGCTTCTTTAGTGTCGTTGTGGCTGCACTCATTCGGGCAATTGGGGAGTATTCCATCTCAGTCCTGACTTGTGCCATGTGGTTGGGTGACACGTTTTGGGAAGACAGGAGGTGAATTATTCACGGAGTATTGCTATCCTCTGATCAGCTCTTATATTTATGTGGCGAGTCCAGTTGAATTCCGGTCAATGGTAACCCCAAGTGTATTGATAGGGGTGGGGTGCGGAATTTAGTGACAAATAAGCCGCTGAATACCAAGTGCTTATATGATCTCTTACTGGCGATGGTCATTGACTGGCATTTTTGCTACTTGCCACTAATCAACCCAAGTCTGGAGATAGTCCAGATCATGTTGCCTTTAGGCATGGACTGCTTCAGTATCTGAGCATTTGCGAATGGTGCTGGACATTGTGCAGTTATCGTCAAATATCCCTATTCTGAGCTTATGATGAAGAGAAAGTCATTGATGAAGCCACTGAAGATGTTTGGACCTAGGTTTCATCCGGAGGGCCACTGAAGATGTTACGTAGTATGGTGATGAAACGTCTGTAAATGAACATTCCAGTTCATGGAGCAAACCTACATCCACATTATCCAGAGGGATTACTGCAGAGATGTTCTGGAACGGAGATGACTGACCTCCAGCAACAATTACCATTTGCCTATCTGTCAGGTATGACACCAATAATGGAGTATTGGCCGTGATACCTTTTTGCTGGTGTTCCTTGATGCCATATTTGAAAGTATGCAGCCTTGATGTCAAAGGCTGGAATTCAGTTCCTTTTTCTATGTTTGAACCAAGGCTGTGACGAGTTCAGGAGCTGAATGACCCTGGCAAAACGCAAACCGGGTGTCCCTGAGCAGGTTATTACTGAGCAGGTGCTGATTGGTAACACTATTGATGACAACTTCCATCATTTTACTGATGAAGGAGAGTGCACTGATGAGGCGGTATTTGGCCAGGTTGAATTTGTTCTGTGTTTTATGTACAAAACATACTTGAGCAGCTTTTCCCATTGTCAGCTTGTAACCGTAGTGGAACAGCTTGGCTAGGGAAGCGGGAAATTCTGGAGTACAAGTCTTCAGGACTATTGCTGGCATGTTATCAGGGCGTACAGCCTTTGCAGTATCCAGTACCTTCAATCGTTTCTTGATATCAGTCAATCGAACTTGCTGAAGACTGCTATCTGTTTTGATGGGGACCACGGGGGGAGGTCAAAATGGATCATTCACTCGAAACTTCTGACTGAAGAATTATGCGAAAGCTTCAGCCTTATCTTTTGCACTGATGTGCTGGGCTCTTCCATGATTGAGGATGGGGCTATTTGTGGAGAGTTCTACTCGAGTGAGTTGTTTAATCGTCCAACCCCATCCACGATCATATTAGGAGGACTGCCGAACTTAAATCTGATGCATTCGTTGTGGGGTATCTCAGTTCAGTCTGTCCCTTGCTGTTTATGTTATTTGGCACGCAAGTATTTGTGTTTGGAACCTTCAGCAGATTAACATTTCATGTTTGTATATTCCTGGTTCTGTTCCTGGCATGCCCTCCTGCATTCTACATTGAACCAGAGTTGATTGTCTGGCTTGATGGTAATGGTTGAGTTGGGGATATGATAGGCCATGACATTACAGTTAGTGCTTGAGTACAGTTCTCCTGCTATTGATGATCCGCAGTGTATTATGGACGCTCAGTCTTGAGTTGCTAGATCTCTTCAAAGTCTGTGCCATTTAGCATGGCAATAGTGCCACAGAACACAATAGAGTTTATTCTGAATGAGACCTTGAGACTTTTACCAATACTGTCATGGGCAGATACATCTGCAGTTGGTAGATTGGTAAGGATGAGGTCATGTATGATCTTTTTCCCTCTTGTTCCTTCCCTCACCAACTGCTGCCGACCGAATCTAGAATCTATGTCCTTTCGGACCCGACAAGCGTGATCAGTAGTACTGCTGGAAACCATTCTTGATGGTCAACTTTGAAATCTCCCAGCCAGAATACAACTTTGTGCCCTTTCCACAGTCAGCACTTTCTCCAAGTGTTGTTTAACATGGAAGAGCACCGATTCAAATGAGTAACGACGTTACGTGGTAATCAATCAGAGACATCTCTGTCCATGTTTAATCTGAAGTCATGGGACTTCATTGGGTCTGGAGTCAATTTTGGGGCCTCCCAGAGCAACTACCTCCCGACTGTATCTCACTGAGCTGCCCATCCGCTGGACCAGTCCTTTCTTTGGTGCAGGATATATCCAGAAATGGTGATGGTGGTGTCTGGGTTATTTCTGTAAGGTATGATACCTTGAGTATGACTATGTCAGGCTATTGCTCGACTAGTCTGTAAGACAGTTGTCCCAATTTTGGCACTACCCCTTAGGTGATAGTAAGAAAGATTTTGGAGGTTCTACAGTGATATATCTAATGTTGACTTTTCCGATGCAGAGTTTGATGCCGGTTGGTCCAGCCGGTTTCATTTCTTTGAAACATAGTAATGACTGGTACAACTGAATGACTCACTAGACCATTTCAGGGGGCGATTGAGAGTCAATGACATTGCTGTGGGTCTGGAGTTGCATGTCAGCCAGACTGGGTGAGAATGGATGGATATTAGAGATCCAGAGTTTCTGAAAATCGGCAATGCTTTCCTTCTCATAGGTAGATTCTTAATCTTAAAAATGATTGAATTGAATTTTCACCATCTACAGTGGCGGGATTTGAACCAGGGTCCAAACAACAGGAGCTGATTTTCTGGATTGATATTCTATCGGTAATACCATGAGGCCTACTTGAAACCACTTGTACGCAACTGCCAATTCTTGTGTTGTCCTGTTTTTCATTCACTATGTTATTCTGTAATCTCATCCATCATTAAATCCTGATTCAAATACACAGTCATGAACATCCTCTCGACTGCTTGAATTTCATTCAATCCGTTTCGGTTGAACAGGCATTTCAAGGCAGCTGCCCATCAGAAAAGAACAGGAAGGAAGAATGGCTGACTGTGCACAGTACGTATCACCAGACCAGCATGGCTGTCCAGGCACCTGAAGTATTTGTTGTGGGTCAGAGAACTTCAGAATTATTAGAGCACAGATGGAGACCATTCAGCCCATCGAGGTGTCACAAGCTCTCCAACAGCACAAACAGATAGAGAGAGTGTGTGGAGATAGATGGTGTGTGATAGAAATAAACAGAGAGAAAAAATTTGAAGGGAGATAAACTGAGAGAGGATAGAAAGGGGAGTGAATAACTAAGTGAGAGAGGTGTTAGATGAGTTTGAAGTTAGACAGATCAGGAGGCCGCATTAGAGTATATAAATATGGGCTGGTAGAAATTAGAAGTTTTATTTAGAAATTCCTCTGGACTGTAAGCCCTTTGTCTGGGCGCCATACCCTGTCAGCACTATGCTGGTATTGACTGTCATCCCAGAGTATTTATTTCCAATAATATCACATAATCTAATGACAACTAAACAGAACCCATTCGGCCAATAAATTGGATCCATGTGAAAAGCAGAGTTTTTAAATAGACTGTGCCAAGAGCAGCAGGAAATTACCGCCCCCCCCCCCCCCCCCCCCCCCCCCCGCTCCGTACTGTATGAGAGACTAGGCCAGAGAATCTCAGTGAGGGGACTGACTAACAGAGGGGAAGTAAGCAACTCAGCTGTGGGTCAAATAATACTCGATAAAGTTTGCACACCACTTAACTAGTTTTGTAATCCTCATTTCAATTTATATAGCACACTGTCAGGAGTGCATTCTATCAACCTTGCCTTTTTGTACTTTGCATATATTGGCATATGCAGAAAATCATGTTGTTTCTGTATTTTATATTGCATGAATGCATTTCATTAATATTGTCTTTGCTATTTATTCGTTGTAAATTTATCCTTGAATCTGTTCTTCATATGAGTTATAAAGATTAACGTTCCAATCCTGGTGACTGGAGAACATCACTGTCACTCTACCAACTCTAAACAACCATGTCCCCCCAGTCTTCTCCATCTTCTGTCTTTCCCCAATGTCATAATCACAATGTAATTGAAGTCCATTAAATGACACTTCACTAGAGTTCGTTAACATGGATAACATCAACAACATGACCCACACCTGCCATCTCTGATTCTGGAATAACAATCTGAATTGTGTTCGTCACTTACAATTCTCTGTTAATATATCCATGCCAGTCGTTTGTTATAACCTACGTTTTCTTAGGCACACTTTGCCATCAGATCATGGACGAAAGATGGTCTCTCGTGTTTTACAGATATTGCAATGACTGATCTGTAGTTACAGGATTGATTTCTCTATTCATGAGCAGAGAATCATGTTTATGTTCCGTCAAACCTCTGGCATTACTTCCATGTCCAAGGTAGACTGAATGATTACACACAATCAATCTGCTATCTTCAACATTCCTTTCTTCAGTCACACTCACATATCATACCTAGAAAGCATAAACGTTCAAAGTTATTTTGAACTTTAATAAAACAGTATTGAATTCCATTCGGTTAACTGGAGCTATTTGTTCAGCGATTGTTATTATGTCAGTCTCCGTGGATCCTAACCATTCCGAGAGAGCTTCTCTCTTCTATCAATAAGGGAATGCTTTCAGTGTTTTATCCCATAGTATGAGCGGGAGCATAATCCACACTAGTAACAGGGTTCAGCAGCTCCACGGAGGTGGAGGAGAGATCAGTTTGGGAGAACATTAGACTGCCCTGTTCCAACAATGGACAGGAGTTTATCCTATAGTCTTTACCGGCTTTCCCAGCCTTGGATATCATTAGCATATCAGACTGAAGATGCACTGCTGGTTATTCAAGCTGGTTACTATCCTATTCTTGCTATAGTTGGTGCTCCTGATAAGTCACTCTGTCTGTCGACTGAACTGAATTGATACTGATGATATGCAAATTTTGGAAAGGTGCCAGTCAACTTTTTCAGTTCCAATCAAAGATTCTATTCCTTGGAAATAATAACTAGCAAATTTTTATTGACAAATTACTCCCAATATGCTAGGATGAAACACACTGTTCTCAACCTTCTTGATTCATTTTCTCCTGCAAAGTTTACATCTCCATATCATCCCCACATACCAATCCTGTCCAGTACAAACATTAAGACGTCCCAGTCTCCTCCTCAGCCTCAGTGCAACTTCTGAATAAACCATTGTTTGCGCCTTTGTTAATTCTGGATATACGTTTCAAGCCCTTTCTTAACACGTGTGCATTGCACAATAATTGAACTTGAGATGTTTAACTTTTTCACTGTACAGAATCTGAAAGATGGGAAGATAGTGTATGGTGGTCACTTCATTGGCTCGTAATATAGATGCACAGAATAGCAATCAGTTGATACCGGCTTGCCTGATGCCCATTATAGAAGGCAATGGTTTCATACTTCCCTGGTCAGGTCTCTGTTTAACTGCAAATTTACAGCAGTTTGTTTTACTCTTTACTGTCCTGTAGAACAGCTGAACCAACCACTCAGTTCAAGGTCTGTACAACATGCTGGCCTGACCAGGGCTGCACACATCCCATGAGGGAAAAACAAAAGTGAAGGCAGCTCCCTTTCTCTGCCTGTTTCCCATAATCCGACACCTGATTACCATTCAAGTAGGTGGCCATTCACTGTTTTAGACGTATTCTTTGTGATTTCGTCTCTCCTTGGGAGTGATGTCCATCTCGATAGGCACCTCTGGTGCTGGCTTTATTGATGCTGCCCTACAGATGTAACGATGTTTGACTTTCCACATCAGTGGTAATGCATTGTTAATGAATGGTTTCCTTTGTAACATGAAGGAAAGGGAGCCAGCTCAGTGAGGGAAATGAATTATTGTGATCAAACTTGAGAGTTTCTTTTTGAGGCAGTATTTGGAGTATTGTGGACAGATTTTCTCTCTTTTATAAGGAGTGATCTCCTTACTGCAGAAACAGCGAATAGGAGTTCCACCAGATTAATCCCTGGAACAATGGCACCATGAGGATCTGTAGTGCTTTCAGAGAATAAGAGATGATTGCATTGAACACTGAGTGGGATGGGCAAACACTAATTGCATTTAAACAGATAATGAGAAGGTGATAAATTCCATGTCTGCTGTTTCACTCAGGATGCATGTTTCTGGATAGTTTAAGTGCCTCTTTGGACGTTACGCCCACCCACCTCAACCTCCACTCCCCATGGTGATTGAGAGAGACAGAGAAGTCCAGGTTTTGAATAAACTCTCACCACATTAATACAGTCCAATTGGTGTGTGCTCCTGCACTGAATGTCATATTAATCACCACCTTGACAGCAGCCACAATACGTTCATTCTAAAACAGTTCACTATTGCCACCAGGATCTGACATTCATGAAGAACATGAATCCATCTTCTCAGAGATGCTAGGTGACTCCTTCAGGTTTAGAATATAAGTCTATAAGATACAGGAGCAGAAATTAGGCCAGTTAGCGCGTTGAGTCTGCCCATCATTCAATAATCGCTGATAGGTTTCTCAAATCCATTATCCAGCCTTCTCCTCGTAATTCTTCATCCCCTGGATAATCAAGAACCCATCTATCTCCGTCTCAAATATACTTAATGACCTGGCCCCCACTGCCATCTGTGGCAATACATTTCAAAGATTCGCCATTCGCTGGTTAAAGACATTTCTCCTTATCACTGTTCTAAAAGATGTTCCCTTTCACCAAAGTCTTTGTCCTCGACCTCTTGTCCGATAGAAACATCTTACCAACATCAACTCTGTCCCGGTAATTCAGCATCCCGCGCTTCCATTACTTTCCTTCTCATCCTTCTAAACTTTACCGAGGAAAGATCCAGAGCCCAAAAGCATTCTTCTACGATAAACTTTTCATTCTTATGACCATTCTCGTGAAAATATTTTGCACAAGCCCCAGAGCCACTACATCCTTCCTGAGATATGGGGCTCAACATTTCGCACAATACTCCAAATATGGTCTGACCAGAGACGTAAACAACCTGCTTTATATTCAATTTCTCTCATAATAAATGCCATCAATAATAAATCCAATTGTCCTCCTGACTACTGCCTCAACCTGCAAGCTTACCTTGAGAGAACCCTGTACTAGAACTTCCAATTCCCTTTGCATTTCAGATTTCTGAATTTTCTCCCCAATTTAAAAAATAGACCATGCCTCTATTCTTCATGCCAAAGTGAATGACCACACACTTTCCAACGTTGGAATGCATCTGCCAATCTCCTTCTTCAGTCTCTCCGCCTCCTCAATATGGCACAGTCCATCTGCCTATCTCTGAATCGTCTGCAATCTTAGCCAGTGTACACTCAGTTCCATTATCTAGATTATTAACGTAACAAGTAAAAAGTTATGATTCCAGTACTGAGCCTTGTAAATCACCACTCGTCACCTACTGCCATCCTGAGAAGGACTATTCTATCCCCACTCTCTGCTTTCTGGCAGACAGACAAGCTTCCATTCATGCTACTAACTTGCCTCGAACACCACGGACCCGAACCGTACTCAGTCATCTCCTGTGTGACACCTTGTCAAAGGCCTTCTTGAAATCCCTGTCGATAACATCCATTGCCTGTGCGTGATCAAGCCTGCTCATTTCCTCTTCAAATAATTCCAACAGATTTTCAGGCATGATCTTCCCTTGATGAAACCAAAGTGATTTTGCCCTATTTTACCAAACACTTTGAAGTATTCAGAAACCTCATCCTTCACAATGGATTCCAGGATCTCACCCACGACCGGAGTTAAGCTATTAATTGTGGATTTCTTTTTGTCTTTTTCCTCACTCCCTTGTTACAATGGGGTGTCACGTTAGTGGGTTTCCAGTGTTCTGGGATCGATTCTTACTCTAGTGATTCTTGAAAGATCACCACTATCTCTCCACATCCTTTTCTCTCTGGGATGTAGTCCATCCGGTCCATGATATTTAACCACCTACAGGCCATTCAGATTTTTCGAGCATGCTATCCATACTGGTGGCCAGCATACTCAGCTCTGGCCACTCACTATCTTCAATGTTAAGGTATTACTCATATCTTCCACAGTGAACTAAGTTTTCAGTTCCTCAGCCTTTTCTTATTTACCACTACGACCTCTCCAGTATCATTTGCCAGCAGTCCAATGTCCACTTTTGCCTCTCTTTTGTAATTTATATATTGAAAGAAGCTCTTAAAGACTTTCTTTATATTAGTGGCTCGTTTACCCCCATATTTATTAATCTCCCTCCTTAGTTTATTTTGTTTGCCCTCTGTATTGTCTTTGTATGCTTCTCAATCCTCTGGTTTCCCAATGCCCCTCGCCACATTATATGCATTTTCATTTACTTCTATGCTGTCCCTGACTTCCCTAGTCAGCGATGATTGCCTCATCCTCCCTTTACCATGCCTCTTTTTCCTCAGGATAATTCTCTGCTGCATCCTGAATTACCCCAAAAATCTCCTGTCATTGCTGTTCCACTGTCTTTCCTTCTGGGCCCGTCTCCCAGTTAATTATACCCAGCTCCTCTTCATGCCTCTGTAATTGCCTTTATTCAGCTGTAATACCATTACCTCTGATTCTAACTTCTCCATCTGAAATTGCAGAGTAAATTCAATCATATTATGATCACTGCCTCCTATTATTTCTTTCATCTAAAGCTCCCCTCATCTAATCTGCCTGCACAAGCTGCGACAAAAAGCCATCTCATAGACATTCCACAAAATCCTTTTCCTGTAAAACAGTATCAAACTGAATTCCCAGTCCACCTGCATAATGAAATCCCACATGATCACTGTAAAGTTGCCTATCCTACAGATGTTTCTATCTCCAGGTGTATCGTGCACCCCAGATCCTGACTACTGTTTGGAGTCCTGTACATAACTTCAATTGCATTTTTTCACCTTTTTGATTCCCCAATTCGACCGACACAGATTCTACACCATCCGATGTTACTTCATTTCTTCTAATTGATTCAATTCCATTTCATATTAATGAGAACCATCTATCTTTCTGCCCACCTGCCTATCCTTTCGACACGATTGATATCCCTGAATATTCAGCTCCCAATCCTGATCCTCTTGCAGTGACGTCACTGTGATGCTCACCACGTCATACCTGCCAAATTGTGTATGTGTCACAAGCTTATTTACATTATTCCTTCCACTGCTTGCTTTCCGATATACCAGCTCAGTTCTGTATTGACCGTCCCTCTTCTTATTGTCATTTGTTTGTCCAGCCCGTTGGTACCTACACGAACCGTGGCCAATGAATCATTCCCCTCCCACTCCAAGTGCATCTGCACCCCAGTTGACATATCCCAAGCTCAAGCACCCAGGTCGGCAACACAACCTTCAGGTCTCTCAATCCTGGTCACAGAGAATACTATCTATGCCTCTAACTGCACTATCCGCAACTATCCATAATTGGGCAACATAGAACATAGAACAATACAGCACAGAACAGGACCTTCAGCCCACTATGATGTGCCGAACATTTGTCCTAGCTTAAGCACCTATCCATGAACCTATTCAATTGCCGCTTAAAGTTCACCAATGATCCTGACTCTGTCACTGCCACAGGCAGCGCATTCCATGCCCCCACCACTCTCTGGATAAAGAACCTACCCCTGACATTCTCCCTATACTTCCACCTTTCACTTTAAATTTATGTCCCTTTGTAACACTCTGTTGCACCCGTGGAAAAAAGTCTCTGACTGTCTACTCTATCTATTCCCCTGTTCTTCTTATAAACCTCTATCAAGTCACCCCTCATCCTTCGCCGTTCCAATAAGAAAAGGCCTAGCACACTCCACCTATCCTCGTACGACCTATTCTCCATTCCAGGCAACGTCCTTGTTAATCTCCTATGCACCCTCTCCAAAGCTTTCACATCGTTCCTAAAGTGAGGCGACCAGAACTGCACACAGTACTCTAAATGTGGCCTTATCAAGGTCCTGTACAGCTGAAACATCACCTCACGACTCTTGAATTCAATCGCTCTGCGAATGAACGCTAATACACCAAAGGCCTTCTTACAAGCTCTATCCACCTGAGTGGCAACTTTCAAAGAGCTATAAACATAGACTCCAATATCCCTCTGCTCCTTCACCTTACTAAGAACCCTACCGTTAACCCTGTATTCTGCATTCTTATTTGTCATTCCAAAATGGACAACCTCACATTTGACAGTGTTGAACTCCATCTGCCACTCCTCAGCCCAGCTCTGCATCATATCTAAGTCCCTTTGCAGCTGACAACAGCTCTCCTCACTATCCACAACTCCATCAATCGTCATATCGTCTGCAAATTTACTGACCCACCCATCGACTCCCTCTTCCAAGTCATTAATAAAAATTACAAACAGCAGAGGCCCCGGAACTGATCCATGTGGAACTCCACTTGTAACTGGGCTTCAGGCTGAATATTTACAATCTACCACCAATCACTGACTTCAACCAGTGAGCCAGATCTCTATCCAGCTAGCCAAATTTCACATTATCCCATGCCTCCTGACTTTCTGCATTAGCCTACCAAGAGGACCCTTATCAAATGCCTTACTAAAATCCATGCTCTACCCTCAAACACATGATTTGTCACCTTCTCAAAGTATTCAATAAGACTTGTAAGGCAAGACCTACACCTCACAAATCCATGCTGGCTGTCCCTAATCAAGCACTGTCTTTCCAGATACTCATAAATCCTATGCCTCAGTACCCTCTCCATTGCTTTGCCTACCACCGAGGTAAGACGAACTGGCCTGTAATTCCCGGGGTTATCCCTATTCCCTTTTTTGAATGGGGGCACAACATTCGCCACTCTCCAGTCCCTGGCACCTCCCTATTGACAGTGAAAACGATAAGATCATTGCCAACGGCTCTGCAATTTCCTCTCTTGCTTCAAAAATAATCCTAGGATATATCTTGTCGGGCCCGGGGGACTTGTCTATCCTCAAATTTTTCAAAACGCCCAACACACCTTCCTTCCTACCTTACAAGTATCTCCTCTAGCTTACCAGTCCCTTTCATACTCTCCTGTTCAACAATGCGGTCCCTCTCATTTGTAAATACTGAAGGAAAGTACTCATTCAAGACCTCTCCTCTCTCTTCCAACTCAGTACACAGTCTCCCACTACCGTCCTCTCGTTCTCGTCATTTGCGTGTTTTTCACATACGCATAAAAGGTCTTGGGTTATCCTTGATCCTACCCGCCAAAGATTTTTCATGCCCTCTCTTAGCTCTCCTAATCCCTTTCTTCAGCTCCCTCCTGACTGTCCGATATTCCTCCAAAGCTCTGTCTGAACCTTGTTTCCTCATCCTTCTATAAACCTCCTTCTTCCTATTTACTATCTATTCAACCTCCCTCGTCAAACAAGGTTCCCTCACACGACCATCACTTTTCTGCCTGACAGGTACATACATATCAAGGACACGTCGTATCTGTTCCTTGAAAAAGTTCCACATTACAATGACATCCTTCCCTGACAGCCTATGCTCCCAACTTATGCTCCTCAGATCCTGTCTCGCAGCATCGTTTTTACCCTTCCCACAATTGTAAAACCAGCCCTGTTGCACGCACCTACCTCTCTCCAAAACCATGGTGAAAGTCACAGAATTGTGGTCACCATCACCAAACTGCTCACCCACTAACAAGCCCATCACTTGTCCCGGTACTTTACCAAGTACCAAATTTAATATGGCCTCCCGTTAGGTCGGACAATCTACACACTGAATTGGAAAAGCTTCCTGGAGACACTGCACAAATACTGCTCCGTCCAATCAACTTGATCTACAGAACTTCCAATCAATATTTGGGAAGTTGAAATCGCCCATGACTACTACCCTGAGGCTTCTGCACCTTTCCAAAATCTATTTCCCAATCTTTTTCTCCACATCTCCGCTGCTATTGGTGGGGCGGGGTGGGGGGGGAGGGGATCTATAGTAAACACCCAAAATGGTGACTGCTCCTTTCCTATTTCTGACTTCAGCCCATATTACCTCCAAATGCAGATCCCCCTCGAACTGCCTTTCTGCAGCCATTATACCATTTCTAATTAGCAACGCCACGCTCCCTTCTTTTTTACCACCCACCTTAAGCTTACTGGAACATCTGTAACCAGGAACATCCAACAACCATTCCTGTCCCTCTTCTATCCACGTTTCCGTGATGGCCACAACACTGTACTCCCAAGTACCAATCCATGCCTTAAGTTTACCCACCTTATTTCTGATACTCCTTGCGTTGAAGTATGCACACTTGAACCCATCTCTGTGTCTGCAAGTATTCCCTGTCAGTGCTACCTTCTCCACAGCCTCCCTACATTCTTGGACATAGTAAAAACAGCTAACCTACTTTACGGACGACACGTCCGGATCCCATCCCTCTGCCAAATAAATCTAACTCCCCCCCACCTCCAGAACCGTGCTAGCAAACCTACCTCCCAGGATATTGGTGCTCTTCTGGTTCAGGTGCATCTCGTCCTGCTTGTACAGGTCCCAACTTCCCCAGAATGCAGTCCAATTGTCCAAACACCTGAATCCCTACCTGCTACAACATCCTCGCAACCACGTGTTCAACTTCACTCTCTCCCTATTCCTTACCTCACTGTCATGTGGCACCGGCAACAACCCAGAGATGACGGTTGTGTGCACAGCAATGCTGCCTCACAGTGATAGGTACTCGGGTTCAATTCCAATCTCGAGAATCTGTATGTGTGTACGTTGTACATTCTTCTCGTGTCTGCATTGGGAGCATTAACTCCTTTCTCTCTCCACAGGATTTCTCTGTATTTGCTTCAGATTTCTACAATCTTCAGTATATTTCCTTATATTTCATGGAGAAATGCAGTAAATGTGGCAGCTTTTGTAAAAGCAGCCATGATTCTCGTGTTCCCTGGGTGTTTAGGAATCTTGCTGAATGCAGTGTCCATGGATACGCATTCCATCTCTTTCAGTCCCTCAGCCCATCCATACTGCATGCAGCCTTTCCTTTGCCAAACCTGGGACTCCTCACACCCCATCGCCTGGCACTGGATACTCCATTCACAGGACTGTGCACACAACGACACTGGGCACACGCTCACCCGCTGGGGATGCTGGGGTAAAAACCCTGCCATTTAAAGGAACAGAATAATTACAATCCAAATTAATAGCAAATCAGAGTAAACAGGCTGAATGACATCCATCTGCTCTCTCATTTTGTAGTCTTCTGTTTATCCTCGTCAATCTGCAAATGAATGGTCTATATGTCTACCTTGCAAACAGGTTTTGTGGAGGTTATAGATATCAGATCCTCTGGCCATTGGACTGAGTGAGTAGGCTCCACCTTCCTGGTAAATGAGGTCACACTTACGTTTTTATAATCACGTCTGTCCACTTTAAAGAAAAGGCCTTGCTCGAGTTGTGCTGAAAGGATATTTGAATTTTGGAGACGCTAGAATATGTCACGTATGAGTGAGATTAGGAATAGGAAGGTAGTATAGCTATATACACCGCCAAAAAGCTGGTACCTCTTCTGATATGTGGATGATTGGGATTGCCGACTCGGTAGGATATAGCCAAGAAGGACGGGATGGACCTGAAGTAGCAGCAAGCTTTGATGTGTAGATCTTTGGGTTTCCCGGGTCAATAGGATATACACAAGAAGGACGGGATGGACCTGAACAGGCAGCAATCTCCGATATGTGGATCACTGGGATTCCTGGCTCGGTAGGATTTGCACAAGAAGGACGGAATGGACCTGTACTGGCGGCAATCTCCTGGCAGGCAGGTTTGCTATTGTCACGCCGGAGGGTTTCAACTACTGTGGCACTGTGGAGTGGGAACCAGACCAGTCGGTCCACAATACAGTGACTGATGAGGAATTGGAGACTAAAACCAGTGCATCTAAAACCAACAACAAAGCAGGAGAGGGCACTGAACACAATGGGACTGGCAACCTGAAGTGTTATTAGTTTAAGGTGAGGAATATGGCGGGTAAGTACTTGGAGATTGTATGAGTACATATAACTACAATGTAAATATTACCAAGAATTCGTGAGAGAGGGACAAGAGAGCAATCAATGCAGTGGGTCCAGAAATACTTGCTGAATATGCAGTGAGTGGCTGGAGACAGTCGTTTAAAGTGAAATAATTATTCAGCGCTCTATCGAAATCGGACTATGTGTAATGCAAGGTTAAAATTGAAGTGACAAAGGAGGAAACTGGAATTGTCTGTCTACAATCTTTTCTGCTTTACTGATAGTCTTTTGTAATCTCCTGTCACCGGAAAATAGCAGCAGAAAGTACTTCAGGGAAACTCAAACCAAATATCAGGTAAGTATCTAATGTGTTTGGCGGAAGTGTATTTATTTCAATGCAAGGATTATTATGGGTAAACAGTTGAATTTAGAGCCTGAATCCCTACATGGGACTACGATGTTGCAAACATTATAGGGACTTTGCTGAGAAAGAGGCAAGACCGGCTGCTCAACTTTCCAGGGATTTGTTCTTTTAGATGATATAGAGGGGAAGCTAAAAGAGGGGGAGGAGTTGCATTACTAATCAGAGAGTTTGTTACATCTGCATTTAGGACGTATTGGAGTTTCATCTACTGAGGCAACATGGAGAGAGCTCAAGATATGATGGATGCATGTGTTCGGATTGTACTGCAGTCCCTCCAACTGCCACCGAGAAATTGAGGAACAAATATGTCGGCCGATTATGGAGATGTGAGTTGCCATAGTGAGGGATTTTAGCATCCACAATATTGACTGGGAATCATTTAAAGCAAGAGGCTTAGACGGAGTAGAATTTCTTAAGCGCACCCAAGAAAGTTATTTGCAGCGTTTTGTGGATAGTCCAACTACAACATGGGCCATACTGGACCTCGTAGTAGAAATTGAGCATGTCCACGTGACTGACCATTCACTAGAAGATCATTCTAGAAACAGTAATAACGATGCCCTCAGGTTTGAGATAGCTACGATCATGGAATAAGTCAGGATCTTTGGAAGTTAGTAAATTGGAGGAAGGCAAATCCACATCAGGCAGAAGCGAGGGGCTGTTAATTGGAAGGAGCTGCTGTCAGGAAAATCCACATCTTGCATGGTGGGACTGTTCATTAAATCCTGATTTCAATATCGTCTGGTGAATGTCGTCCCAACTGCTCGAATGTCAATCTATTTTGTTTGAGCAGATATTTAGAGGATATTGCATGTCAGAAAACAGGAAGTGATAATGAATGACTGTGCACTGTGTCCTTCGCAGGGCCAGCTTGTTTCTCCAGGCACTGAAAGTTTTTATTGTGGATCAGAGAACCTTAGAAATAATACAGCACAGACGGAGGCAATTTAGCCCATCCTACATTCACAAGTTCTCCAATTGCACTATCCGAAAGCAGAGGGAGTTATTGGCGATACAGAGAGAGAGAGAGAGAGATACAGACAGAGACACAGATAGAGGGAGAGAGAGAGAGAGAGATAAATAGAAAGAAAGTATGTGAAGGGAAGCCAACAGAGTGGATAGAAAGTGGCGCGACTGACTGAGTGGGAGAAACGGTTGTTAGAAGAAAGTGAACCTGGATAGATCAGGAGTCAGCATGAGGAAAATAGACAGAAGATGGAAATTTTATTTAGATATTCCCCTGGACTGCAAGCCCTTTGTCTAGTGCCATACCTTGTGAGCACTGTGCTGATACTAGCTGTCATCCCAGATCATTTATCTCCAAAAACATCACAGAGCTGGGTTTCTGACAGTTAAACGGAATCCAATAGACCAATTGATTGGTTCCAGGGAGAAAGTGGATTCACATAAACAGACTGGGCGAACAGCAGCAGGAACTGATAAGCCCCCGAAATACTGTGTGTGGGATTGGACCAGAGAATCTCAGTGAGGAAGATCACTGTCAAAGGGGAAATCAGCATCTCAGCTGTGGGCTGAATACTGATTGATAACGTTTGCACAGCACTTCCATGGTTTTGTAATTCACATTTCAATTTATACAGCTCAAGGTCATGATTGTATTTTACCAATCTTATCTGTTTGTACTTTCCACATTTTTGAATGTACAACAAGTCATTTTGTACCTGTATTTTGTGTTGCATATGCATATTGAATTATGGAGGAAGAAGGGACTTGTTCTGATGGTATGGTCTTCATCTGAACAATGCTGGGACCAGAGTCCGAACAAATCACGTAATTAGGGCTGCGGTCAGATCTTTCAACTAATCTTTAGGTTTGGGTGGGATTTCAGTTATAGGATAAATGAGAAATATTGAATTCAAAGAGGAGGTAAGAGTGAAGAACGCAGGAGAATTTAATGAAATCTCGAGCACAGGAACAAATAGGACACAGTGTATTGAAAGTGTAAACAATCAAACTTCAAGCACACCGGACAGACTAATGAAACTAAGAGGATGGACAGTTAATACAGGACCGTGAGTGTTATGTCTGCATGCATGCCGTATAAGAAATAAGGTAAATGAGGTTGTAGAGCTGATTGAAATTGGCAGAGACGTGCTGCAAGGGAATCAGGATTGACAAGCTGATGCATTCACGAGTATGCATCCTATCGAATAGATAGGTTGAGTCGTGGGGAGTAAGAATGAAAACAAATCAATCGTAAGAATTCTGATCTCCTTGCTATCGGAAGAATATTGTGAAACTTGAAAGTATTCTGAAAAATTTACAAGGATTGGACTATTTGAGCTACATGCAGAAGTTGAATAGCTGGGGTTGTTTGCCCTGGAGGTTCAGAGGATGAGGAGTGACCTTAGAGAAGTTTAAAAAATCACAAGGGGCATGCATGGGATAAATAGACAAATTATTTTCCCTAGAGTAGGGGGAGAACTAGAGGGCATAGATTTAGGTTGAGAAGGGAAAGATTTAAAAGTTACCAAAAGAGCAAGATTTTTTGTCATTCACAGGGTGGTGTATGCATATGGAAACAACTGTGGGAGGAAATGGTGGACACTAGTCCCATTCCACCATTTAAAAGGCATCTGGATGGGTATGCAAAGAGGAGGCGTAAAAAGGATATCGGCCAAATGCTGGCAACTGGGACTAGATTAGGTTGGGTAATCTGATTGGCATAGACGAGTTGGACCAAAGGATCTGTTTCCATTCTGTTCATCTCTCTGACTGTACAGCTCTCTGACTGTACAGCTCTCTGACTGTATAGCTCTGTGACTGTATAGCTCTCTGACTGTACAGCTCTCTGACTGTATGACATAAATTTGGGTCAGATGGCACAAAATCGGTGTTGGTAGAATTGAGTATCCCCAAAGGTTGAAAAAAGAAATATAGATGTTTAATGAAACCTTTAAAGAGCAGGTGTGCATGCTGGAATGGATAGCGATGGAGGATGCTGATGTTTTGAAAATTTTGTCAAACAGTAAGATTGATAAGTCGCCAGTCCCGGACTAGATTTGTCCTCAGCTGCTTTGGGAAATGAGAAATGCGATTGCTTCGCCACTTGCAAAGATCTTTGCATCCTCACTCTCCACTGAGTCATACCTGAGGACTGGAGAGAGGCAAATGTAATTCCTCTCTTCATGGAAGTAAATAGGGAAATCTCCAGCAATTACTGACCAGTAAATCTCACGTCTGTCATCTGCAAGGTGTTAGAAAGGATTCTGAGAGATAGATTTATGACCATCTGGAAGAGCATGGCTTGATTAAATGCAGTCAACACGGTTTTGTGAGGGGAAGGTCATGCCTCACGAATTTTATCGAGTTCTTTGAGGATGTGAATAGAAAAGTTGATGAGGGTCGAGCAGTAGATGTGGTGTATATGGACTTCAGCAAGGCATTTGATCAGATTCCCCATGGTAGGCTCATTCAGAAGGTCAGGAGGATGGGATATAGGTGAGCTTCGCTGTCTTGATTCAGAATTGTCTGGCCAGCAGAAGACAGCGAGTGGTAGTAGAAGGCAAATATTCTGCCCGGAAGTCAGTGGTGATTGGTGTTCCACAAGACTCTGTCCTAGGGCCTCTACTGTTTGTAATTATTATTAATTACTTGGATGAGGGGATTGAAGGATGGGTCAGCAAGATTATAGAGCAAAGGCTGGAGGTGTCGATGACAGTATAGAGAGGGCTGTTTTAGGCTGCAGCGGGACATTGACAGGATGCAGAGATGGGCTGAGAGGTGATGGATGGATTTTAACCTGGATAAATGCGAAGTGATGCATTTTGGCAGGTCGAATTTGAAAGCTGAATACAGGATAAAGTATAGGATTCTTGGTAGTGTGGAGGAACAGAGGGATCTTGGTGTGCAGGTACATAGATCCCTTAAAATGGCCACCCAAGTGGACAGGGTTGTTACGAAATCATATGGTGTTTTGGCTTTCATTAACAGGGGGATTGAGTTTAAGAATCGTGAGATCTTATTGCAGCTTTGTAAAACTTTGGTAAGACCACACTTGGAATATTGCATTCAGTTCTGGTCGCCCTATACAGGAAAGATGTGGATGCCTTGGAGCGGGTTCAGAAGAGGTTTACCAGGATGCTGCCTGGACTGGAGGGCTTACTTTATGAAGAGAGGTTGACTGAGCTCGGACTTTTTTCATTGGAGAAAAGGAGGAGGAGAAGGGGCCTAATTGAGATATACAAGATAATGAGAGGCATAGATATACTCGGTAGCGAGAGACCATTTCCCAGGGCAGAAATAGTTAACACGAGGGGTCATGGTTTTAAGCTGGTTGGAGAAAAGTATAGAGGGGATGTCAGAGGCAGGTTCTTTCCACAGAGGGTTGTGAGAGCATGGAGTGCGTTTCCAGCAGCAGTTTTTGAACCGAGGTCATTAGAGACATTTAAGGACTGATGGACATGCATATGGTCACAGAAATTTGAGGATGCATGCATGAGGATCAATGGTCGGCACAAGATCATGGGCTGAAGGGCCTGTTCTGTGCTGTAATGTTCTATATTCTATGTTCTAGATGGCGTTATGTTCAGTATTCGAAAAAGTAGTCAGGACCTGTATATATACACCAGGAGATAGAAAAGATGCATAGAAAAGGCAAAGTCCAGTGGTCATGGAGATTTCCATACACGGGTGGACTGGGAAAATCAGGTTGTTAGTGGTTTGCAGGAGAAATACTTTGAACAATATCTTCGATAGGGCTTTTTGGAGCAGCTTGTGGTGGAGCCCACTCAGGAACAGGGCAATACTGGATTTAGTGTTGTGCAATGAGGCACACTGTTTTAGAGAACTTAAACGAAGGAACACGAAGGAAGCAGTAATCATAATATGACTGACTTTATTCTGCAATTTGAGAGGGAAAAGATAGATTGATAGGTAATGGTATTTCAGCTGTATGAAGTCAACTACAGGGGCATGAGGGAGGAGCTTGGTAGAATTGCATGGGATGGGGTTAACATGAAAAAACAGTAGAACAACAATGGCAGGAGTATCTGCAAGTAATTCAGGAGACCCAACAGAGATTCTTCCCCAGAGAAAAAGAAGGATAGTGTAGGGGAGGATGAAGCAACCATAGCTGGTTAGGTTACAAATCACCCAATACCAGGTTATAGTCCAACATGTTTAATTGGAAGCACACTAGCTTTCAGAGTACGGCACCTTCAACAGGTGTTTGTGTAGGAAGTCAGGGACAGAAGAGCAAGCATATAATGTGACGAAGGGCAGCGGAAAACCAGACGATTTGGAAGCTCACAAAGACCAACAGAGGACAACAAAATAATAAATATGGAGGGAGGAGATTAAATGTGAGGATATGTTTACCAGTTAAATCAAGGAAAGTTGGAAGATTTTCTTTAGATATAAAAAGGGCAAAGGCGAGACAAAAGTGGAGATTGGGCTGCTGTAACATGGCACAGGACAGACAGGAGTGGAGAACAAAGAAATGGCAGAGGACACGAATAAATTCGCAATCGTTCAAGAATGTGAAGGGGCAAAGCTCAGTGTGCCATCACCAAGGCAAATAGGGTAGAAAAGCTAAATGGGCTGAAGGTGGATAAATCATCTGGACCAGAATGACTACACCACAGAGTTTAAAGAGAGAAAGCTCAGAGGTAATGGAGGACTGAAATAACGCTAACGTGAAATCCATGTTTACAAAGGGAATAAGGCAGAAGACGGAAAATTACAGACCAATTAGCCTAACCTCAGTCGTGTGTAAGATCCTGGAACCGATCTGGAAGGATAATATTTTTGAATATTTGGAGGTGTATAGAAATATAGGGCAAAGTCAGCATGGTATCATCAAAGGGAGGTCATGCCTGACGCATCTGCTTGAACCTTTTGAGAAAGTAACGATCAGCTTCGACCCAGGAGCGCCAATGGATACTCTTATCCGGACCACAAGAAGGCTTTTGGCGAGTGCCACACAGAAGACTATTGATTAAGATAAGGGCCCATGGTGACAGAGGCAAAGTGCTAGCATGGATTGAAGTTTGGCTGTTTGGCAAAAAGCAGGTAGTGTGGATAAAATGGTCCTTCCCAGGATGGCAAACGGTGGCAGAATGTATTCTGCAAGACTCAGTGTTCGGACAACTTTTCACATTGTGCATTAATGATCTAGATATGGAACGGAGGCCATTCTGGCTAAGTTTGCAGACATTATAAAGATATCTAGAGGGACAGTTAGCACGCAGGAGGCAAAGAAGCTGCAGAAGGACTTGTGCAGGTTAGGAGATGGGCAAAGCAGTGGCAGATGGAGTAAAACATGCGCTAGTATGAGGTCATGCACTTTGGTATGAAGAAGAGAGGCACGGGCTATTTTCTAAATGGGGAGAAAATTCAGAAACCTGAAATGCGAAGAGACTTGGCAATCCTAGTCCATGCTTCTCTCATGGTAAACTTGCAAGTTGAGTCAGTAGTTAAGAAGGTAAATACAATGAAGGGATTTATTTCGAGAGGAATTGAAGTTAAAAGCGGGGAGTACTTACAAGGTACTAAAACGCTCTGGTCAGGCCACATTTAGATTTGGGTCCTATATCCCAGCAGATGTGTATTGCCCCTGGAGCGTGTTCAGAGGCGATTCACTGGATTGGTCCCAGGAATGAAAAGCTGAACATACGATGAACGTTTGAGGGCCTGGTTCGATACTCGAATGACCTGGACAGAGTAGATTTTTGGAAAATGTGTCCATTCGTAGGTAAGACTAGGATCCGAGACACAGCCATAGACCACAGCGAAGACCTTTTAGAACAGAGATAACGAGTAACTTCTTCAGACAGAGCATTGTGAGTCTATGGAATTCAGTGCCTCAGAAGGCTGTGGAGGCCAATCATTGAGTATATTTAAGACTGCGTAGGATAGGTTTTCGACTGAAAAGAGGATCAAAGGTTACTGGGAGAATGGGTTTGAGAAATTTATCAGCTTTGACTAATGTTTGAGCGACTGGATTGAGCTGAATGGTTTAATACACAAAGAAAATGATTTACTAGAACACCAACTGTAGCGAGGATGGGATAGTAACCACCTTGAGTAATCCAAAGGATATCTTCGTTCCGTGATGTTAATGATATCCAAGGCTGAGAAAGGTAGTCAAATACCCTTGGATAAAATCCTGTTGATTGATGGAACATTCCAGTCAAATGTTCTCAGATTCTGATCCATTGTCTTCTGACCCCCTAGTGGAGAGATTGTGGCTGATTCCGATTAAATTTAATTTCGTCAACGTTTCTTGATACCATCTGGAGCAACTCCGGCCTTGATATCAGGATCGGTCACTCTTACATGAGCTGCTGCGTTCACCTCTTTTGAACATACAAATAGGTTATTGTGTATGTTAGGGGAGTGTAACCTTCTCACAGAGAATAGTGAATGTCAGAAATGATCTGGTCAAGAGAATTCCGGGAGCTATATCACTGAAAGTATTTACAGATGAGGTTGGTGGGTTTTTGACCTGCCATAGAATTTAGGGATGTGAAGAATCAGGAAATAAAGCCGAGTTGATAACAACAGTTGATCATCCATAATCTTATACAATGGCACGGCAGGCCTGACCATCCGAATTACCATCTGATACTGATCCTTATGTTCTCATATACTGTAATTAGAAAGTTAATGGTTGCAATTTTCCTGAGCATTCCGTTATTGGACATTGCAGTCAGAGAGAGCAAAGCATTTTCTGAGTCATCTCTGGGTGAGGTACGGGGACTGTATTCACAATGAATCTGGGTCTGCACCATGACCAACAAACGAAGTACAAGTTGCAGAGAGGAGACACTCTTTCAATAGTTCAGAGGCGTCTTTTGAGCCCAGCCTGGGTTTTGAATAAACAGTTTTCAACCCACGCCAAACTGTGTGTGACAATTGTGAGGGACAGAAGAAGATCGCGTCTTATGGTGGATCAGGTATTTCGAGCGAGTGGCCTGCATCTACAACTGTGCAGGAGCTATGAGGGGCTGAATGGAATATAGGAACATCGGACTAAGGAGTGGGAGTGAGCCATTAGGCACTTTGTCTTGGCTCTGTCTCGCACTAAGATCGTAGCTGATCTGATTGTGGTCTCAGCAGTACTTCTTCTGTACGTGCACCATTTTCCTACATTCACTTGTCTATCAAATATTTAACAGACACAACTTTGAATAAATGTAAACATCCAGGCACCACAAACTTCTGGGGAAGGGGATTCCCACTTGAACAGCCCTTTTAGAATTTGTCATTCGTGGTCCAATCAATGTTGAAGGGTCAGTGTTTCCTTTTGTAGTCAGACTGCTCCACTGTTTACAACAGATTTCAAAGTTTGTTGATATAACTAATGATATAAACGTCAGCCTGGCTCATCTTCTACAAAAATGTCAAACACACACACAAACACACACACACACATCTCAAGACAAAATAGAGAAATGAAAGCCTTCCACAGTGTCATAATAGTTGAACTCATAAAAATGGATAGATGATAGACAGTCCCAAATTTATTCTGTCCTCTGAAGTTATTAGACCAGATTCACTACAGTGTGGAAACAGGCCCTTCGGCCCAACAAGTCCACACCGACCCTCCGAAAAGTAACCCAACCAGACCCATTTCCCTCTGGCTAATGCACATATCACTATGGTCAATTTAGCAAGGCTAATTCACCTGACCTGCACGAGGAAATCTGAGCACTTGGAGGAAACCAACGCAGACACCAGGAAAATATGCAAACTCCACACAGGCAGTCGCCCGAGGCTGGAATCAAACCTTGGACCCTGGTGCTGTGAGATAGCAGTGCTAACCACTGATTCACCATTCTGCCCATTCTGCTCAGGCAAGCTGCTTGCAATGCGATTTCTACCCAGAATAGTTGGATTTAGCTGAATTCCCTTTGCTTCAGATGGTCGGGAGATTCCAATGAATCTCTCAAGAGGAATTCCCTTCGACTCATCAGGTAGCGGTGAGTCAGGGCTTTACTGTTGTCAGGTGGAACACAATAACAGAGAGGGATCAATCGGTTGCTGCTTCTCTGACAGGGAACATTGTTCTCCCTCTCTGTGTTGAAACATGCAATCATGTCAACTGAACACCAAACTGGGCCATGTGCGCTCGTTGTGAACATTCTCTGGAATGGATAATAATGGACGATATGCAAGTGCATCATTGCTGTTGTTATACCCAGTGCCTTTCATTAGCAAAAAAAGAAAATTCCTGCTTTATAATTTGATAATATGTAGGTATGCATATGGTTAATTTTTGAAAATCGTTTGATGTCTTCAAAATATCTGTGTGAAAATCACTACATTTTATTCTTAACATTTATTCCATATTTTTGGTGCCCCTGAGAAGAGAACATATGTATCCAGCTGATTTTTCTCGATATTGTGTATGCTTCAAAAAGAGTTCTCATCTAATACCAAAACTGATAATGTTTCAGAACAAAAGGCCTTCACTCCAGGAAAATTTTAACAAAACATTGTTGATAAGCTTCTAAAACAATTATCTTGTTTTTAGGTTAAGGGATCAAAATTGCACATAATGTGTCATATGTGGTCTTAGCAATGCCTGTACAGATGTAGACTCGAAAAATGTGATTCTGGAAAGTAACAACAGGTCAGGCAGCACCCAACGAACAGGAGACTCGATGTTTACGGCACATTCCTGATGAAGGACTTATACCCGTGACGCCAATTCTCCTGCTCCGCGGATGCTGCCTGATTGGCTGTGCTTTTCCAGCCTCACACTGTTCGACTCTGATGTCCATAATCTGCACTCCTCACTTTTACCGGTACAGATGTAGTAAAACATTCCTGATTAAATCTGGTACCCTTTGACAGAAACACAACTATTCCACTTAGCTTCAAATCATTTACTGAAAGTGCAGACTAACTACATATGATTCATGTACCAGGATCATGAATACCGTCTGTATCACAGAGTTCTCTATTCTCTCTCCACTTAAATTGTTTAACATTGTTTTATCCTTCCATCCAAAATTGACAACTCACATTATGCTATATCTGCTGAAGGTTTGCTCACCAACCTCCCTTTGCCTATATCACATTGATGACACATGACATTCATTTGATGGCATACTAGATGACCAGCTTGGTGTTTAAGCCAATTGGGCATTGATATATTCAGTCCCTTCCTCCAGATCTTTGATACAGATATTGATCGTTGATTATCCCACAGTGATCTCTGAGGCACTCCACCAGTTGCAGCTTTGTAATGTGAAAATAAGCATTTACATCTTCTCTCTATTGACTGTTAGCAACCGCTTCCTGTACAGCAGTTCAGGCAGTTTAAATGGCCTGCTGTGCAGTAAAATGTACTCAATGAGCTAAAATGATTCGTTTCATTTTTGTCTGTAACGCGTTAAAGAGGCAGAATGGTCTCCTCCAGTCTCATGGTAACGATAAAGACTGGTTGAATGAGGTGGTCCCCTATCTCTGTCCCAGCTTCGACGGGTGGATGGAGGGCACAATACATGGGGTTTTGGCAGCAATATATCCCTGTAACAGCATCGAGGGGTGGATTGAGGGATAGGGGCAGCAGTTGACCATTCGGCGCCACCAGTCAGAATGCTCATGGCTGATCCCATTGTGTTTGACCATTCGTCTCCTGTCTGTTCCCAATAAATATTGGCTGTCCTGTCCAGCAAAGATCAGGACAGTCAGTCGAGCTCAGTCTTGAATATCTTAAAAAACCTAGTCTTCACTGCTCCCTGAGGATGAGAACCCTACAGATAGTACAACACTAAAGTGAAATGGGGCGACCTTATTTCAGTGTGGGACCCGTTATATTAAACTGTGTTAACCTAACATGAAATCGCCACGTCTTTTGAAACCCAAGGACAGAATAATTATGCATAGACATAAACCATTCAGCCCTCTAAACCTGTCCAATAGGACCACTGACTCTTTTCAATCAAATATGTATGGAACTCATTCTCTGTTCCTCTCCCAGGAAGAGAATAACTGATAGCATGACACTACACGAGCATTAAAAACGCACAATTAGGCCATTCGGCCCATCGACTCGGAATGCCATTTAATACTGACTTAGAGGTTTCTCAACATCATTTTCCTGACTACTCTCTGTAAGTCTTGACATGCTTGTTCATCAAAAAGCTATCTATTCTGTCTTAGAAGCACTAGTATCAGTGTCTCTGTGCGTCCATATGTGTACTTGTGTGTGTTTGTTCATGTGTCTGTCTGTTTGTGCATTTATGTGCTGACATTGGTTTATCTGTGCATTAGCCTGTGTGTTTTACTTGTGCTTGTGCCTATTTGTGTGTGACTGTCTATCTCCGTATGCCACTACTTGTGTGCGGTTCTATCTCCGTGTATGTACTGTGAGTGTCAGTATGTTAGCGTGTTTACATATGTCTCTGAATATTTTTGTGTCTGTATCTCTCTGCAATGAGATATTTGTCGTTTTGAGAGAAAGAAAATTGTGAGAACAGACAGAATGGTTAAAGTGTGAATTGCCCTTCACTGATCATTGTTTTTTACTCAGTTGGAGGGACTGGATGTCACGTAATCTCCATACGACACGTCCCGGTCCACTCTGGCTCGTACCAGGGTCCTCCTCACATGGCACGGGGGGAGCGGGTGGAGAATGGATCAGATATCGGGTGCTCCACCATCTGGCTTGGCCCTTTCTCTCCGATTACAGTCCGTTTCTCCTGGAAAGAGTGAACGGCGGGGAGGAGTGATGGTGGGTGTGTGTGGCCCTGCTCTTAGAGCTGGTGTAGGTGAAGGGGGAGGGGAATGGTTTGGTGTCCGGAGGGAGTCAGCCCACAGTGTTGTATCCATGCAGCGTTGTTAGTTTGGGAGTATAGTAGAGGGAGAGAGAGCGCGCAGGGTGGGGGGGGGGGGGGTGGCGTGGGAAAAGTGCTGAATTCCATAGTGAGAGTGGTAGTGCGTGACCCTTACTTGGAGATGGAGTGTGAGCCTTGTTAGGGGGTAGGTGCTATCACAGGTATTGAGTGTGAGGCAGCAGAGAGAGTACGGTAACAGTTAACCTGACAGAGTGGGGAGGATATTGATGCTTGTCCTGTGATGCTGGTCATTTCTTCAGATCATGTCAGCGTCGAGGTGACACTCCCCGAATGTCTTGCCAAGTCTATCACTAATAACGCCACAGACCCTATCCCTCAGATTCCACAGAATCTGTTTGGGTGGATCTTACAAATAGGAAGGAGAAGCAAGCATTGTATCTAAACTAATGCTCTCGTGCAAATTCTGTGCATTGTATACTCTGGAAATTAGAGATGCAAATACTGTGGGTGCTACAGTATTATTGAATGATCTTAAATTGCATCTAAACTGCGTTAACTAACTAACTGCTAATGTTGTGAAAATTAAATTTCATAATCGTAAAACAGGTTGTTTGAAGAGTATGTTGTGACTCAAACAAGAAAGCAGGTTATTTTCGATTTGGTGCTGTGTGGTCAGAAGGACTCATTAGTAACCTTGCTCTGAGGACTAGAGACGTTAATATGTTGTATTCTACACGGCGCCTGTATACAATATAGAATGCTTGAGCATGAAGTGTTAGACACACAATGGTTGTTAGAGTCATAGAATCGTGGATCCCTGCAGCTTGGACACAGGCCCTTTGGACAAAAGTGGTCTGTGCCGACCAAAATGTCCATCCTACTAATTCCATTTCCCTGCCCTTGCCCCTGATTCTTCTAAATCTTTTCTATCCGCGTATTTGTCTAAATACCTTTTGAACGTTGTTAATGTACGTGCCTCAACCAAACCGCTGTCTGCTAGTTCCATATGTGTACCAACCTCTGCATAAAAACGTTGGCGCTCAGGATCCTTTTTGTCTTTCACCTCTAACCTGATGTCCTCCAGAACTTGATTGCCAAAACTGACAAAACGAATGAGTACATTCACCTTATCCATGCATCTAATGATTTTATACTTTTCTATACGATTTCCCCTCAGTTTCTTACACTCAAAGGAAAATGCTCTGGCCGGTCCAAACTCTCCCTACAACTCAGACCGTTGAGTACTGGCAACATCCTTGTAAATTTCTTCTGTCCTCTTTCCAGTTTAATCACATCCTTCCTATGGCAAAGTGAACAAAACCGAACACAATACTCCAAGTGCATGCCTCACCAGCGTCCTGTCTAACAGAAATATAACTCGTCAACTTCTATACTCAATGCCCTGACTGATGAAGGCCAGTGTGCCAAAAGCCTTTTTCACTGCCCTGTCTATGTACAACTACTTTCAGAGAACCACGACGCTGAGCTCCAAGGTCCCTCTGTTCCTCTACACTCCTTCAGGGTCTAACATTCATCATGAAACTCCAACCTGAATTTGACTTTCCAAAATGCAACACCCCACATATATCTATATTAATCTCTATTTGCCATTTCTCGGCCCACTTCCCCAACTGAAAGAAGTCCTGCAGCAATTTCTGATAATCTTTCTCACTGTTCACAGTACTGCCTATTTTATTGTCATCATCCTATTTACTAATCATGCTTTGTACATACTCATCCAAATCATTGATATAGATAACAAACTGTAATAGACCCAGTACCGACCCCTGAGACACTTCACTAGTCACAGGCCTCCAGTCCAATCAGCATCCTTCGAGTATGAGCCTCTGCTTTCTCCCATCAAGCCAATTGAGTATCCAATTTGGCAGATCCCCCTGAATTCCATGCTATCGAACCTTTCTGAGCAGCCTATTATGTGGAATCTTATCAAAGACCTTTCTGAAACCTAGATATACTACGTCTCCCAACCTACCAACTTTTGAGGTCCCTTCCTCAAATGAACGCTAAAGAAATATGAGCCACGATACCCTATGCACAAAGCAGTGCTGACTGCTCCTTAGTAAACCGTGTCCTTTCAAATGCATGTCTATGTTATCTCTCAGAACCTTCTCAAGGAAATTACTTGTCACATTTGTTAAGCTAACTGGTTTATAGTTTACAGGTTCTTCTTCGCCGCCCTCCTTGAACAAGGGCACAACGTTTACGACCCTCTAGTCTTCTGGAACCTCCCCCATGGACAGCGGTGATGGAAAAAGATCAGCCAGGGCCGCCGCAATATCGTCTCTCGCCTCTTGCTGTGTTCTTGGATCCACCTGTTCAGGACCAGGAGATCTACAGAAAACCTGCAATATCTGAAAAATATGTCTATCTCTTTTGTCGAATCACCAAAGAAAGGGCAAGTGACTTCATGGAGGTTAATATAATAAATTAAAGATGATATTAATCATACGAAGTGAGCTCAGAAGAATTTTAGACATTGTGGCAACCAGAGAATTCTCAGAAATTTGTTTGTGTGGAGATTGCATATTCTCCCTGAGTCTGCGTGGGTTTCCTCTTAGTGCTCCGGTTTCCTCCCACAGTCCAAAGAATTACAGGTTAGTTGAACTGGCCATGCTTATTTGTGCAAAATGTTCATGGATGTGTCGATTAGGCCGCAAAATGTAGAATTGGATGGGAATGGGTCTGGGTGGTTACTCTTCGGAGCGGCAGGGTGGACTTGCTGAACCAAAAGGCCTTTTCCACACAGTGGGCTTTCAATGATTCTGTGAAAGAAGAACACAAAGACTACATAAATCTACAATCTGTATTGCAAAGAAAACAAGCAGGGTCAAATGTGGAATTTTGTAAACAGGAGAGGAGAGATTATTGAGGAGAACAGGGAAATGGCCAAGAAAATAACCAGTTCCTTTGCATCTGTCATCAAGGAGGAAGATCCATAAAATCCCTGAGTAATACCAAATGATCACATGGAACTTGTGGAACTAAAGACATAAAGTCAATTCAGATCAGTAACAAGGTAATAGTTGAAGGCTAGCATAGTAGTATTGCAGCTGGATTAAGCATTGCTAAGTCTGATGAGCCAGTTGTACTTCGTATCAAAATATTAGAAATAAATCAGCAATAGAAGCATTTATTGTGCTGTACATGACTGTTTTATTTTCCTGTACATTCTGCCGAGGTTGGAAGTTAGTAAATGTGTTTCAAGCGTTGGAGATAAGTGGAAGGGATTCAAGCATCTGCAAAGGGAAGAAGAGATAGTGTGGAGAACTTCAGACCAATTAACTTGACATCTGTAGGTAAACTGATGGAACCTATTATGTAGGATCTGATATTGGATATTTAGACATTATCAGCAACATTGGAGAGAATCAGTATACACTGACAGATTCTGACAGAGTCTTCATATTTGACAGACTTCAGAATGATTTGAACTTGTTTATTGCAAAATAGAAATGGTGTATTTCGATTTTCAGAAGTTTTTTTTATAAGAACTCATGCAGTGAATTCATAAATAATGTAATGTAAATGGTAATTGGAGTAATATATAAAAGTGAAAAGTTAAAGTCAGGTTCGCCTTCATTTAAGACAATCAGAACATAGTCGGAAGATCATGCTGAAGCAGTTTCACAGCTTGCTAATGAACCTGTACATAGAGTATTGAGTCCAGAGTTGGTGACCCAATCTGAGAAAGAATATAATGGCCACGGAGGGTGTGCAATGGATATTCTCCAGATGAATCCCTCAGATGGTTAGATTGCCTTATGTGGAAACTCGGCCTGTGTTCTTTACATTTTCAAAGAATGAGAGGTGATCACAGTGAAATTTAGAAAAGTCACTAAACATATGACAAGGTGGAAATAAACAGGATTTTTCTCTGGCCGTCTACTCTACATTTAAGGCAAATTATTGCAGGTAAAGGATAGACAATTTCAGACTGCAATTAGAAGGCAATTCTTCATTTGAAGGGGACTGACTAATACAGCGACATGGAAACCTGCTGGCAGGAAAGATTAAGGAGACTCCCCAAATATTCTACAGGTACGTCAAGTGGAGCAGAATAACCAGGGAAAATGTAGGACTCATTAGTAATTTGCCAAGTTGTATCCAAACCAACTTAGTGGTAGGAGACAGAAGGTCTGCTGGTAGAAATCTGTTTGTTTGACTGGAGACCAGTATCCAATCGTGTACCACAGGGATCAGTGCTGTGTCCCATTTTATTTGTGATTCGGAGATGCCAGTGTTGGGCTGGTTTGGGAAAAAAAATTGCAGAACATGAGATGATAGTCCAACTGTTTATTTAAGCATGACACTTCGAACAGCATAATCACGCGATGAAGAAGCAGCGCTACGAAAGCATGTCGTGCGAATAAAACTGTTGGATTATAACCTGGTGTTGTGTGTTTTTAACCTTATTGTTTGTAGCATTCATAAATGATGCAGCTGTGAATTTGGAGGGGGTTAGGGTGAGTTTGCGTTTGACACAAAGTTTGGCTGGTTGTTTGGCAGTGAGGAGGAAGGCCTTATATTACAGGAAGATACAGATGGAATGCTCAAATGGGTGGATCAATGGCCAATGGAATGTAACGGTGATAAATATGAGGTCATGTATTTTGGAAAAAGGAACCAGACAGGGGAGGACTCAATGAATAGCAGCACACTAGTAAGCTCAGAGGGTGCTGGAAACATCCCGAATGTGATTAAACAAGTTAATGCACAAGTTGACAAAGCATAGCAAACATAAACATAACCTTTATTCATGGAGGCACAGATTACAAGAGTTATGTGGAATTTTGGTGAGGCCAAATGGAATACTATGATCAGTTATGGGAGCAACAAAACAGGAAGTATGTGATTGCATTGGACAGGGTGCAGTGGAGATTCACCAGGATGTTCCCTTGGATGGATTAGATCAGCTTGGGTTGTTTACTTTGAAGCAGAGACGACTGAGAGGGATGTGCTTTAGAAGGATAAGATTACAAGGGGCATGGACATGATGGATAGACAGCAGCTGTTCCTTCCAATCAAAGGGCAAAGAACAAGAGAGTACCATCTTAAAGTGAAGGGTTTGATGTTTAGTGAGGATTTGACGATTGGTTTTCATCCAGAGTCTGTTGGGATCAGGAATGTACTTCCTGAGAGGGCAGGTAACCTCACAACCGTTAATAAATACGTGGTCGTGCCCTTGAAGTGCCATAACATACATGGCTCTGGGCCTCATTTTCGAAAGTGGAACTAATGTAGATCGTGCTGTATTTATGACAGTACAGAGCCAGTGCTTCTGTGACTGTATGGGTTGGACGGTCAATCATTGAGCAGCATGAGACCATGAATTGATGAACTTCTGAAGAATGTATTAACTAGGGTTATAAAAGTGAACTTGTCTCCATGAGCTAGAACAAGGAAAGCTAAAAGTGTCTAATACCCTGCTCCCTTCCTGATGTTTCTGTGCAGTCTGGGGGAAAGCTCTGTCATTGTTGTCACAAGCTCTTAAACATTAAGAAGGCAGCATCTGTCTGGTTGACAGGACTGTGTTTCCCGTTCCCTTTTCCAAAACCAAGCTGGTTGCCGGTGTTCTGTCTGGTTTTATCCTTTAAGAACTCAGAACAATTTGATGCAATTGAGTGTCTTGCTTGGCCGTTTCAGAGACCATTGCAGAGTTTATCACATGTCTGTGTGTCTGGAGACACTTGTAGGCCAGACCAGGAAGCACGGGAGATTCACTTCCTGAAAGTACATTGGGGAAGGAACAGATGTTTAGAATGGACATTAGATTGAAGGCCAATATTACTAGCACCAGATTTTATGTCTCGATATTTTGTTAATTGTTTTTAACTTCCACCAGCTGCCAAAGCATTATCCCGGTCTGGACCAGTAATCCAGTGACATTTGCACAACAGCACCATCTCCACATGGGGACCTATCGGAAACCACACTGAGCACATTATTTCAGTGCTGCTTAACAGCTCGGTCAAAAAGCGCTCCCACCAATGTGATAATCGTGACGGGACTGAGGGCGTGGTAAATGGTTAGACTATAGTCATTCCCTTGTTGTGCGACTGGATATTGTTGAGGAACTTTCCCCTTGGCCAGGCAGATATCGGAGTTGGAGCTGGATTGAAACAGCTTCCCCAGCGACATGGCTTGTTGTGCAGCACAATCTTCATTCCTATTGCAGGAATGGTGTCCGGGTCCATTGCCGTCGTCATATCTACTGCGTTCAGCCGTTTCCTCATGTCACGTGCAGCGAATCAATTTGGTTGAAGATTGGCATCTGTGATTCTGTGGGCATCATGAGGAGGATGGGGTGGATCATCGACTCAACACTTCTGGATCAGGATGTTGCAAATACTACAACTTTGTCTTGTACACTGATGTGCAGGGCTAGGGATATTTTTGGAGTCCTCTCCTCCTGTAAGTTGTTTAATAGTCCATCGACATTGATGGTTGGATGTGGCTTGACTACAGAGTTTCGATCGTATCAGTTTGTCTTGGGAGCATTTCCCCCTCTCCATCAGATGGTAGTTCTGCTGTTTGGAATGTAAACAGTCAAGTGCGGTAGCTTTAATGGATTGTCATCAGGTTTAGATACACATGGTTCTGACTCTGGCATGTTCCCCCAAACTCGTCACTGAACCATAGATCGGTTTGATAATAATGGGATAGTGATGGATTATCCTGGGGTAAAAGTTATGGATTGTGTTTGAAAGCAATTCTGTTGTGGCTGCTGCTGAGATCTACAGCATCACATGATAACCCAATGTGAGCTGTAATACCTGCAAATCAATTCTACTGACTTCCCCCCAGTTCACACCGAGACCCGTTCACCCATCAGCCCTGTACTCAGTGACTTAACCTGGTTTCTGATGTGAGAGCGCATCCAGTTCCATAATCTCATTCTGCTGAGGATCTCACCCTGATGCCACGCCTCCAATTTGTTACATTACTCAGATACTTTAACATATTAAACTGAATCATTTTCTTTCCAGTAATACCATCTTCTATGTTTGAAGTGAATGCTTTTCCTCTGTTTTGCTTCCTGACCATGATTAAGACCTCTGCCGTGTCAGTGATACCAGCCTTATGTCGTTTCAGAGCCAATGAACCTGTGCACTTTGCGTTTTTGTTCACTTCCCAATGTTCAGCGCTCTGTGCTGGACAGGGCTTTTGAGCAGATTCGACACACATCTTTGGATAATGTTGAAAAACACAAATAGCTGAAGAAACTAAGCAGGTCCAGTGGACACTTCTTCATAACTGAAAAGGATTGGAAACTGGGCATTTTATTTCCTTGCCAGATGTGGGGGGTAGGTGACAGGGAACTGAGGGTGTGACAACAGATGAACAGGCTTTTAACTGTGGTGAACGAGAACATGATATGAAATGAGTTTAAATTAAGATGAGAATGAGGATAGGGGTTCTCTCTATTGAGTGCAAGATAAAGAAAACACAACCACATAAAGTCATATGGAGGCCAGGAGGGAGAATTTTGAAGATGTAGAATTACATAGATATGGCCTGAGATACAATTTCACTGGAGAAATTATCAGAGGAATCAGACAAAGGAATTCAGGTGCTTGCCGGCTTATTGGCACTAGGAAGATTTTCATGCTGCCTTAGTATTGTAAAATAAAGAAGAAAACAAATGACAGTACGAAGTTTGGGCTGAGGGCTGTTTACCCGTTACTTTTAACATTGATTCAAATTTTCAGTGATTAACTTGCAATGTTTGTTCTTGAAGTTAGTATCAGATGGAGTGTAGGAGGTTGAGGGGTGACATTATAGAAATTTACAAAATCAGGGGAGGCGTGGTCAGGGTGAAAAGCCAAGATCGTTTCCACAGGAAAGGAAAATTAAATCATTGAGCCATTGGTTTATGCTGGAAGAGGGAAGATTTAAAAGGGAGGAAGAGGGAACTTCTTTTTTTCACACAGAGGGTGATGTGTTTATGGAATCAGCTGCCCGAGGAAGACTGGCAGATGCAGGTACAGCTCCAACATTGAAAAGAGATTAGGACAAACATATAAATGCGAACCGTTTCTAGGCATATGTGCCAAATGCAAGCTGATGGGAATAGTTTCGTTTGGAAAACCTGGTCGTCATGGACAAGTTGGACCAAAGGGTGTGTTTGTATGTGATATGATTGTATGAATATAGAAAGCGAAGAAAAGGGAAGAAAAGATGTGATGTAAGCAAATTGGCAAGAAATATAAAAACAAGCAGCACGAGCTTTTCCATGTATGTGAGAAGAGTTAAAGAGGTGTGTGTGATCTTTGGTATAAAGAAAGTCAGGAAAGTATATTGAGGACATTTGGAGGGTGTGACTGGGAAACTGGATACAGGGAACAGACAGATAATTTACACCAGTATTTTACATTGTTCCTCACAGGGGAAGGTACTGTAAATATTTCAATGGTATTAACCAAATGGTAAGGAGGGAAGATCTTGAACTGTCTCTAACAGAAGGAACAAGGCATTTCTCAAACACATAAGACCAAGGATAAATAGGTCATCAGCAATTCATAGCTGGTTTTAAAAGAAGTGGTCTCAGAGTGGCTGGTGGCACTGTGTGAAATACTCCATAACTCTCTGGATTAAAGGAGTGATCCAGTAAAACTGGAGACCCTCCAATGCGGCGCCTGTCTTCGAGAAACGAGCGAGACTGGAAGAAGGAACTATTTAGCCTAACCATTATTGCTGGGAATCTGTGAGAGTCTGTTATGAAGTAAGGGACTGCAGAGCATTTCGAAAAGCTCCACACAGAGTCAGCATGGTCTTGTTAAAGGCGAACTATATTTTGCCTGTAAAATCATGCAAAGTTTTTCTGGAAATCCGTGAGACTGTAACAAATGGACTTGATAAAGGAGGACTGGTAGACACGAGGCTTTCCAGAGATTTTCCACAAGATATCACTAAATAAAGGTTCTTACGCAAGACAGAAGCTCATAGTATGGTGGATAATGCATTAGCATGGGATGACACTTGGTAAACATTTAGAAATCGGAGACTCACGCCTCATCGAACTTTATGAAAACAAAGTATCTACTGGAGTACCACAAATATCAGTCCGCTGGCAAGAGCTGCTTACAACCGCTGCACTCAGCTCCTGACGGCGGGAGCTGAGTGCAACATACATTTGAATTTGAGGATGACACTGACAACCATAAGGCAGGCTGTTATTAAGTGGAGAGGACGCCCAAAAAAGGAGCAGTACAACGGAGTGGTGTGTTTCTGTGTATGAAACATAACGTCAGCATGTTGATGCAGAAATGTTGGTTCATTAGACTGGTCCCTGGGATGAAAGGATTGAACTATTGAATACATCAAAAATGCTGAGGCAATTATTGATTGTGGTTTAAATATATGAGGGTGTCATTACTGAAACGGACAAGATACAGAGGGGGCTTGACAAGGTCGGTGTTGAGAATGCGATTCCACACCAGGGCAGTCTCGAAGTCAGGGATGTGGATACAGAGTAAGGAATATAGATTTCAAACTGAGATGTAAAGAAATGTTTTCTTTCAGAAGGTAGTGAATGGCTGGAATTTCCTAACCCCGAGAGTTGTGGAGGTTGGGTCACTGATTGTATTTACAGATGGGGATTGGTTTGTGACATCTCAGCGAGTTGAGGAAAGCAAGGGGTTATTCATGAAAGTGGAGTTGAGCCATGGAGTAGATCCGCCATGTTCTTCTTGAATGACAGCGCAGGTTCCTATTTCTTACGTTCTTATTGATGTTTTTGGAAAATAATTGATTATTTTCATGGAAGTTATGATGTAAAATGTTGCATTCACCGACAGCACAGGATTTGTCTGAGTTCACCTTGTGTGGGGAATGGGGGCTGTATTCAATGAGAATCTGGGCCTGTAACATGACCGACATCAGAAGCAGAAATGACTGAGAGGGGAAGCCTGAAAAGTGGGATTGGGGGAAGGGGGTCACTGCCTGACCCAGCCTGGATTTACCAATACATTTGCCAAACTACACAAAACCATCGGAGTGGCCTCAATCTTCTCCTGCACAGCAGGACCGAAGAGCTGAATGGATCATCAGAACATAGGGCTGACAGACACAACTGGGCCATTCGGCCCTTTGACATTATTCCCCCAGTCAATAAGGTTATGATTCATCACATTGTGTTCCAAGCTGCACTTTTCTCTGATTTCACAATGATCCCTGATTCGCCTTTCTATGGAAAATCATACAAAGTCAGCCTTGATATAATATGAAGATTCAGCCCTCCCAATCTTCTGGGTGAGAGAATTCCCACTTGAATGAATTCCCAATTCGTGAATTCCTCCTCGTTCCAGTTCTGACTGAGGTTGGAGGGTGTGACTGTTTTCATTTCTAGTCCCATTCCTCCACTGCTCACAACAAATTTCAAATGTAACCAGGTTGGCAATATGACCGATGATAAAGGTCTAAGACTGGGTCAGGTTCAGTTATCAGAATAAGCCAGTTGGATTTCTTCAGTCAGCTACAAATAATTAACAGAACCAACTGAGGACTATGATGGATATGTGGTTAGCACTGCGGCCGGTCATCACCAAGGAGCTGGGTTCAATTCCAAACTCAGGTGAGTTTGACATCCTTCACATATCTGTGTGAGTTCACTTCCAATGCTCCAGTTTCCTCCAGAGTACAGAGATGCGCAGCTTCGAGTAGATTGACCATGCTCGATGGCCCTTTGTTGAGAAAGCGTCACCTTCATGGTAATCCCAGTCAGTGTGGGGGAATTGAACCTGCTCTGGTGGCCTCCCTCTGCATCACAAACCAGCCATCCAGCCAACTGAGTGGGAGACAGTGTAACGTTTACAGACAGAAACAGGCACAGGCAAAGGGCAAGAGAAACTTTCCTAACAAGGAAAATTGTACAATTCAGATAACGGTCAAGATAACAGCTGAGGATAAAACGTTCTCTGCTCAAAAATGTATTTCATAACAGAACAAGTGTTTAGAAGCAGTGTTTGGCTGACTACAATAAAGTGAGACAAAGTGAAATAGCCAGAATTACTAATTGTGATTGGATATAAAATAAGTGCATATTGTTGCAGGAACCCAGGAGGTTGAATGGCTCAAAGTCCCTGTATCTGAAAATGGGAATTCTTTGGAACACTACCTGGAATTCATATTAAAGTGTGTGCGTGTGTGTGAGGGAGGGAGAGAGACCGCGGGTACTGCACTGAGCTGGTTGGTGCGCTCAGACCATGCACGGGCCTCCTGTGGAAAGAGAATGGACCCCCCATACCATCCCATCCACTAGGACCTTTGTGCCCCTGTTGAAAAATCGTGGTGTCATTTCCCCTTATCTGCCATGCTCGGGGTCACCTGTGCAGGGTGGCTCCAAACTGAGGAAGTACAACAGTGTGCCCATTGGCCTTTGAAAGATGGCACAAGTGTCAGTGATTATAGAATAGCTAGAGGTATCAGTGCGATGGTGAGTCCCTCCAGCCATGTTGCGTTGGAGAATTGGGGTGGCATTGAATGCGAGGAACACTATGAGATTGAGTGGGTAGTCAATGTGGTGATTTCGATAAGATAGCACCATGAAACTAAGTCAGCCTGGTACATACAATCCCTCTGTCACACTCAATAAAAATGTCACTGAGACAAACTATTGTTAGATTCAGCCCAATGAGTCGAAGACTCTGATGAACCCACACCCAAATACAAAATTGCAGAACGAATGTTCATCTAAAACTCTCCCTCATCTTTATTGACGCCAATATCCCCTTCACCTATCATTCCTAGGAATACTGGCTCATGTTGCAGGATGCTGTCGAAATGTCTTCATTTCAGCATTCTGAAACCTGTGATCTTACATGAAATTGTCCTCAATCTCCCTTTCGCTTTTTTCCCCAAAGTCCTTTTGATTGTTGGTAGTTAAACTGATTTCCCCGCCATCTGTCTCTGGCAGGAACTAAGGAATACGGACTAGGCAATAAGGACTCTGTATCAGAATGATCATGTAACTAGACAGGTAATTCAGAGGCACGGGCTGTGACTCCAAGGCAGTGTTTAAAATCCTACCACAGCCGATGACAGAGCTTAAATTCGAATGACAAAAATTGGAATAAAACCTAATTTCACTCATGGAAAACAGAAACCGTTAATATTTATTTTTATTATTTCACTGATAGTCTTTGCTAAGAAACTTAACATTATTACCCAGTGTGAACTCAGTGCGACTTCAGACCCACAATAACATTGTTGGCTCCATTTTGTCTTGACAAATGGTCGCGTAGTCACAGACAATTAGTGATGGACAAGAAATGCTGCCCTTGCCCGTGATGCTGGCATCCCGAGAAACAACAGCATGAAAGGTGAAATAAACCAAGGAACAGTGGATGCTAGAGATCAAAAAATAATATTCTCCAGCGTCTGAAAGTATTGGAGAATCTCAGCAGGTATGGCAGCCTCTGTCAGGAGAAATGCAGATAACCGTTTGATTCCAGTGACCCTGTGTCACAACTGAAAGCAAACTGGGAAATAATATTATTTATCCTGGGATCATGGGTGGTTAGGTTGGAGACAGAGGTGGGGGCCAGGTTTAAATTGAATGGATGGTGAAATGGCCAGAAAAAGAGAGGAAAAGAAATGAAAAGTGAGCAAAGGGATTGCTGATGATGAATTGAAAGGAAAACAAAATGGCAAGTTATTCTCACATTTCCCCCTTTTCCCATATTCCTGAATATTGCATCCATTTAGATATGTCCCTGTTTAAAGTGAGTTAGGTTCCCTGTACCTCTCTTCTCTGAGTGTGATGATTAAATCCATTAGCAATATTAGTGCTGCCCTTATAGTTGCTGAGATATAGAGAAAGGTAATGTTACATTGTCAACTGATTCTTTGGAGAGAGAAACAGTCACTGTGGAAGTGTGCAGAGATGTAATGGCTTTCTCAGCCAGGAAGAGAAACTCAGGAGTGGAAATAGTTTTCAACACTGAGCGCGTGCATGTTCCGTGTGTGGAATTGAATTGTTCCTGTCATTGGAAAATCAGTGGAGTTTCTGGGGTTGCTTATCTCGGGTTTGTGTTGTCAGCTGCTGGGTCTGGTGACCCCACTCTGTACACTGCATTTACTGAGTGTCTGGGTCCATGGTAAACAAATGGAGACGAGGCTCCACAGAAGGGAAGCTCTATCAATAGGAAGGTGCAGGACAGTGCATTATCTTTCCTGGGGTTTCCCGGGACATTTGTCTAAGTTGGACCAGGAGTCAGGTATGAAACCAAAATTGCGGTGGTCACTGAGCTGTGTCCCCTCCTTCAGTATACTGTGTAGCCTCACACCAGTGACAGGACTGTGCTGATGCTCACCATGAATTCAACTGGATTAATTCTGGAACTTTCCAGGCAGGATTGAGTAACATATCCATCATCACTGGAGTGCAGTCCTCCGATATATTCACTGGCTGACAGAACCCATCTCTCCGCTGAGAGCAATATATTGTGTCCATCTCCCTGAGGACGATACAGAAAGAAACTTCCAGAAATACAGGGGAACAGAGTGACTGGTGAAAATGGGGAACAGCAGGAAATTAGAATTAATAAAAGGCACGTCTTTCAAAACCTCACTGAATTTAAGGTTGGTGTATTGCTGCATCTGATGAGCTACATCCCAGAGTATTGAGGAGGTGGCAGTAGAGCTAGTGAAAGAATTACTGATTATTCTTCAAAGCTGGTTAGATTCTGGAAAGGATCCTCCAGACTGGAAAGCAGCGATTGTAAACCTAAATATTTAAAACAGGACGGAGAGAGCAAACAACAGACTAAACAGTGGTTAGCTTAATGTAAGCTGTAAGAAAAACATTGGAACCTTTTGTAAGGAATGTAACAACTAGACACTTGGTAAATAATGTCATGATTCGGAAGAGTCAATCTAGATTCAGGAAGGGGAAGTGATCTTGATCTTTGCTAAACCTGTTGGATATTGTGGAGGTTGTCCGTTGTGACATCGACAATTGAGAACCAGTGGAAATGAAGTATTTGAATTTTCAAAAGACGGCTGACAAGGTTGAATAGAGGTGAGCAGAGAATGTTAGAGTCCATGGGTAGGTAGGGGTGGAATACACCGAATTGATTAAAAGTTGGATAATCGAGGGAATGAAGAGAGTAGTATAATTATCTGGAGTGAAGGCTTTGGGGTGTCAGAAGAATCAGTGTTTGGCCAGTAGCTCTTTGCAAGATATTTCAGATATGAACAACAAATATCATCATTCACGTTTATGTACATTAAATAGTGAGAGGTTGGGAAATGCGGTTGTTGAAACAGACCTGGATGTGCTTGGTCATAAGTCACAAATAGATTTTTTTACACAGCAGCAAGTAAATGATATGTGGCTGGTCATGCAAAATGATTAAAGTACCAAAGTAAATGTATCTTTCCCAATGATAGTGTTTTGTTGAGAGACTGTTAGATGTATTGTGTACAGGTTTAATCAGCAAAGGGGATTCACCAGACTAAACCCTGGCATGATGTCACCATCAGGGGAATGTGAAAAAACTTGTACTTCGTAAAGTGTGTTAAGGTGTTTGTGAGTTTATATTTTAAAAAGTGCTAAAGCACATTGAATGTTGAAGATACAAAATTGCCTTATTAGACCAATTAAAGGAATGCCCAGGCAAATTCACATTTCCTATGTATTGGAGTGCACATATATCCACTGTAAACATATTGGCTGCTGCCTGTTCTAGTCGAGGAGAGATCTGCACAGTAACAGCATGCAGATTGTGGGTTTTGAGGTTGTTGGTGGTGCGAGGTTCAGCCGGTTACAGTATTGCAAATGGACAACGCAGCAGAATCATCTAGCCTGCGATAATAAAACATGCATCATTCTCCCTCACTACTAACTTCTCGAGAGCAATGAGTGATGGGAAATGTGATCAATAGCCAACGGTGCCAACATTCAAACCAGTCCAGTAGTTTTTGTGAACTGAAGGAACCTTACTGAAAGGGGTTAAATGGAGCTGTTTGTTCGGTGACTGTGAGTGATGCTAGTCTCCATGGATCCTAGCTATGTCACTGGATGTTTTCCGTCTCCTATTAGTAAGGGGTCTCTTGCAATGGTTTATGCCATTGTAGCAGCAGATGCATTAACTCCAGCACTCAAAGGGATCAGCAGCTACAGAGACAGAAAAAGGAGACTTAAACATCTGAGAATAGTGTGGAATGATCCATTCATGGATCAGAATCTGAGAACATGCGACTGGAATGCTGCAACAATGGACAGGAGTTTATCCTTGGGTCTTGTCTTTTTTTCCTCGTCTTGGTTTCCATTTCGGATATGGGGTGCACTGTTGATTATCCAGGCGGGTTACTACCCTATCCTCGCCACTGTTGGTGTTCCTGGTAAGTTTCTTCATCTCTATCCATTTATTAATCTCTTCAACCATGGTGAACTTAATTACAATTTCTGTTATCTATATTTGACAAAGACGGAAACTATTGTCTTCGGTTTCAAATGCAAATTCCATTGATTACCCACAAATTTCAGAACGGCCCACACCCCCGCCCTAACAAACATCTGAGAACGAGACTGTTCACAATACCAAATTTAAAATAATAAAATTCATTTGTGTCTCGGTATTCTGTCCATCACAAAACCTATCCACTACCAGCTCGATTATATGCCCAGTCACCATCTTGACTTAAACGCTGACGCTTAATAAACCATTATCTATACTTTAGTATAATTCAGACATTATGGTTACACCTCTCCTTTAAGCACTCTTTCAGTTGCAAATATTTCAATCGCAATTTTTTTCTTGTCTCTAAAATAACTTAATGACAGAAACACTCTCTCAGCTCAGTAATGTCGGAAGAAATGTAATTCAGATGCACAGGTTATTACACAGAAATACACTGTTCCACATCCTATCACAGACATTGTCAGAAAGTAAATACAAAAGACAGGAATTGTAAATAACAACCATAATATTTCCAGCAGATTGCCCATACGTTTATCTATTTCACTGATGTCCTTTGATAAATAGAACTTGCATTATTATCTGGTCTGGCTTAAGATTTATGTGAGTCCCACAGCAATGTGCTTGGTTCTGTCCTGCCTGAAAGAATGACCTCAGAGTAAATGACATTTGGTGAGGTCAAAAAATGCTGCCCCTGTCAGCGATGCAGACATTCCAAGTAAAAACAAAATTAAAGGTTAAATAAAGCAAAGAATGATGCAACAGATCAGAAACTGTAAAGAACTGTGCCAGACAAACTGAGCAGATTTGGCAGCCCCCTCGGGTCGAGAGAAAAATAGAATTGGCAATTCAATTCTAATGACCACACATCAGAACTGAACAAAGTTGGGAAATAGCGTGATTGGTGACACCGACTTCTGTTATGAAGGGGAGAAGGACTCAGTTGAATAGATGGAGAAAGAGAGAGATAGAGAGAAAGAAGCAAAGAGATCGTTGTTGATCAGGTGGTATGGAAATAAAAAATGAAATTAAACCTTACTTATGTTTCTCCTGTTCCCATATTACTGATAATAATGACCATGTAAGGTATATGTCAAAATTCCTGTTTAAAGATTTTATGTCTGTTTTTCTCTTTTCCCTGAGTGTGATCATCTTCTTTTATGTATTAATGGGATGCTGGCCCAGTATTTAGTTCCCTTTCTTCATTGTCCTTGAGAAGGTGTTGTTGAGCTGCCTTCCTGACCCACTGCAGTCCGTGGGCTGTAAGTAGTCAGTGCTGAGGTCCATGTGGTTTCTTTTCTTTGAGGCTTTGAAGTGAGTGATATAACTGAGTGGCTGGCTTGGCCATTTCAAACTGCAACTGAGAGTTAACCACATTGCTGTGGGTCTGGAGTTCCATGTAAGCCTGACCAGCTGAAGATGGTAAATTTCCTTTCCTGAAGTGCATGAGGGTGCCAGGTAGGACAATCGACAATGGTTTCATTATTTCATTTGATTCTTAATTGCTGATATTTTATTGAATTCAATTTCCAACATTTGCCGTTGTGGGATTCGAATCCGGTGTCTGGTTCATTACCCGATTCCCTGGATTCATACTCGGAGATAATAGAGCTGGATAATCGCCTCCTCAGTATCTCCAATCAACTCCAATGGCAACAGTGATGTTGTTGTTGGTGGGTCTTTGCTTCATAAGGCAAATAAATGATTGGCAAAAAATGCAATCCTTCTCATTTTGTATTTATGAGAAGGCGAGATGATGGGAAGTGCTCTTGGTGAAAAGGAGCTGGATGTCCTTGATCATGAGGCACTAAAGTGAGCTCTGCAGATGCTGGAGATTAGTATCGAAAAGTGTGGCACTGGAAAAACACGGCAGGTCAGGCAGCATCACAGGAACAGGAGAATCGACGTATTGGACGTTCCTGATAAAGGGCTTATGTCCGAAACATACATCTCTTGCCCCTCGAATGCTGCCTGACCTGCTGTGCTTTTCCAACACCATATGTTTCGACGTATACTGCCCCACTCAAGTCAATCTTACTGGTTACTTCATCCAATTACATGAAGAAAATTGTCAAGTACAAACTTCCTCGAACAAAGCCACACTTATTATTCCTAATCAAAGCCTGTCTTTCTAAATGCATGTACATCTTATCCCTCAGAACCTTCTCAAGTAACTTACCTACCACGGATGTTAAACCTACTGGTCTGTAGTTCCAAGGCTTTTTTCGTGCAGTTCTCCTTGAATAAGTGCTGGTTCTCCTTGAATAAGGGCATGGCATTTGCTACCCTCCAGTCTTCCGGGACATCCACTGTGGTCAGTGATGATCAACATTATAGTCCAGGGTCGCCGAAAATTCTTCTGGAGCCACTTGAGGTGTTCTTTGATATATCTGGTAAGGACTATGAGATTTATCCACTTTCAAACATTCTAGTACGTCCAAATCGCATCTACTATGACATGGATTGTCCCTAAGATATCACGACTAACTTCCTCAAGTTCTCAAGTCATCATGTCTTTCTCCATGGGAAACATAGAGTAAAAATATTCGTTGAGGATTTAACCCATCTCTTATAGTTCCACACATACTTGTCCACATTGGTCGTCGATGGGTCCTGTTTTCGCTCCAGTTATTGCTTTTTCTTTTAATATATTTAAGTACCTTTTTGGATTCATCCTATTCTTCTCAGCCAAGGCTCTTTCTTGCCCCCTTTTCATCCGACTGATTCCTTTCTTCAGTGAACTCCTGTATCTCTTATATATCTCCAGGGATTCCCTTGATCCCAGCTGCCTGTACTTGAGCCACGCCCGAGGTTCGAACATGAACCTGTTGACCAGTTTTGTCCTTCTCCATAACTATATGAAAACTAATAGAACTATGGTCACTAGTCACAAAGTGCTCCTCCACTATTAATTCAGTCACCTGTCCACCCCTGTTTCCTAAGAAAAGTTCGAGTTTTGCCCCTTCCCGAGTAGGACCCTCTATATACTGCTTGAGGAAACTTTCCTGATGCATTTAACACATTCTATCTCATCAAATCCCTTAAAGCTCTGGCCGTTCCAGTCTGTATTAGAAAAATTAAAATCCCTAGTATGATAACCCTATAGCTCCTGCAGGTCTCCCCTCTCTCCCTGCATATTTGTTACTCTCATTCCTGTTGACTCTTTGGGGGCCTATATTACAACCCCAACACCTCACCATTCCATTCCTATTTCTAAACTCCACCCAGAAAGCCTCATTGGGTGATCCCTCAGTTATTTTATCTCTGATTTCTGCTGTGGTAATCCCCTTAATCAGAAATGCAACTCCCCCTCCTCTCCTTTCATCTACTCTGTCTGACCTAAAGCACCTGTTCTCTAGCACATTAAGCTGTCAGTCCTTTCCATCAGTTAGCCATATTTCTGTAATGGCTATCATATCCTAGTCCCACCTACATATCCACACCCTGAGTTCATCTGCCTTACCTGTCAGCCCTCGAGCATTGAAACAGATGCAATTTAATCCAAAATGCATTACTTTCTCTCTATGGTTTTCCAGCCTAACCTTACTATTTCTGATTACTGTATCTCCTTCCACTTGCCTCCCTGCTCTTGAGGATATCACCACTTGCCAATCTAATTTAAACCCTCCCTTGTAACCCGAGCAAAACTGGCCGCAAGAGATATTGGAATCCCCTTCAGTGCAAGTCTCTGACGTTAATCTCCCTCTCAGGAGATTATCACTGTCAAGGTATTTTTAAAGAATGATTCTCCTAGCTTTCTGTAATTACGCTGCAGGACCTCATTCCTATTTCTACGGATATCATTTGTGCCAACGTGCATAATGATTTCTTCTGCTCACCCTCCCCCTTGAGAATGTTCTGCAGCCAATTGGAGACATCCTGGACACTAGCACCTGGGAGATAATGCTCCATCTTGAATTCCCATTTGTGACCACAGAATCTTTGATCTGTCCCATTAACAATCGACCCTCTTAACTTTAACGCCCTGTTTACCATCACCCTTTCCCGCTGTGCCCAAAAGCCAGTGGTCGTACAACCAACCTGGCAACTGTTGCTTTCCCCTGAACGGACTTGGCCCCCAACAATCCAAAATGGTCTACTTGTTTTCGAGGGTACTCCCTTTGCCATTCATGGTGGTCGCCCATCTACTCTCTGCCTGGAACATGACAGGAAGCAAGGAACGCCTGTTGGATTAAATTGTGTTCATTTAAATACAACAGGACTGACAGGTAAGGCTAATGAACTCAGGACGATGAACGTTGGACTGGAATATTACAGTCATTAAAGAAACATAACTAGGGGAGTGTCTATGAATTTGTCAGTATCTCGGATGACCCTGAGTGCATCCTAGATTAGATTACCTACAGTGTGTAAACAGGCCCTTCAGTCCAACAAGTTCGCACTGACCCACCGAAGAGCAGCCCACCCAGACCCACTCCCCTACACGCAACACTACGGGTAATTATGCATGACCAATTCACCTAACCTGCACATCTTTGGAACGTGGGAGGAAACCGCAGAACCCAGAGGAAACCAATGCAGACACGGGGAGAATGTGCAAACTCCACACAGACAGTTGCCCGAGGCAGGATTTGAACCCTGGTCACTGGTGTTCTGAGGTAGCTGTGCTAACCCATGACCCACCTTGCCGCCCAGCGTCACTCCCTAACACGGTCTCCCAGGAGCTGAAGCTGGGTGCAGTGCCCACACGTGTAGCCATCAGGGACAGTTGAATTCTCCCTGAGCTACCACATCTCACAAGATGGGGTGTGCAACTGCCCTAAATGCCATCTAGACTGCTGTAACAATAAAGTTAAAAGGACTTTATTTGAGTTTCCCTGTACATTTTGCTGAGTTGAGCTGTCCGAAGCCTCTCATGTCAAAGCCTTCCTACTTACTCTACTACAACGGCACGTCTCCCTACCCCTCCACATTTAATCTTGGTCAGGGAAGGAAGGAGACACGACAATGTTGTAGTGTTTCGGCCTTCAGCACTCCTTGACACCTGGCCCCAGGCTACCTGCTCCCCAGTGCAGGTCTGCTCTTGGCCTTGGAGGGTGTCTTACTGAGGTCTTTCTTCTGGTAGTGGTGATTGTGTCGATGCAAATCCTCACCCTAACAGGCAATCCGTGTTATCGCAGTCCTCTCGTACTTCCTGTCCATTTGTATTGCGTTTATGAATTCCTTGAATCCCTCGATTGCATTCCAAACTGTGTCTCACTCTATAGTTAGAGAGGTTGATGTTCTTGTGAATACAAGGTTATTGGAAAAGAACACCATTAGACGTAAGGGCAACAATATGTCTATCCGCTCACTGAGTCTGCTTTTCCGTGATTAGGTTACATTTATTTTGTTAATCCCCCATTCCACTTTCCTGTGATTTCCCCGTTACGCTTGTATAAAAATCTGTCTGTCTCAGCCTTGAAAATATGTAATGATCCAGCCTCAACAGTCCTCCGAATTTTCTACAATTGTTTCCCTCTCACTGATGTGAGACTTGATGGTCTTTAATCTGGTGATTTACCCACTCCATCTTGCATAAAATTCCCAATTCTTCCTCAGCTCCTGTGTCAATTTGCTCAAGGGTCAAAAGGTCACTCTCCCTGAATCCAGGAACTGGTTCTCCAAACTGAAGAGCGATTCGTACGGTGTGTTTAACATATTCTCTGGCACTGTGAACAGGCTGTCCCCTTAGTCTCTAATACTCCCATTCTTTCCCGCGTTATCCTCTTCCCCTTAATAAACCAAAACAAAATGACTGTGGATTCTTGCTAATCTAACCCGCTAAAGTTTTATCACCCCTCCTTCTGCTCTTCCACTGATTGTTTAAGTTTAGCCCTCTACTTGCTATATTCTTTTAGGACCTTATTTGACCTGCTCACTTGGTACCTGCTTTCAGCTTCTCTTTCCCTTTTCATCCTGTTCGGAATTTGTGTCGACATCTGAGGTTCACTGGGTTTGTTTTCCTAAATTTTATCTTCGGTGTAACTTGCTGGGCCGACATTGTCATCAATGCAATTTTAGTCAAATGATTCCCCCAACCCCCCTCCCCACCTTGTTCTGCTGCAGTTTCACCCAGAGGCAACTGCACTTTGGCCAGATCCTGTCATTGTTTTCCATAAAATCTGTCTCTCCAATGCAAAAAGGTCTTATTTTTCTAACATTTTTGGGGTCTTTTCCTTTGCAAAGTCAAAATGTGTGATATCACGTTCACTGGTCCTATAATGCTCTGCCACTTCTGCCTGGAACAGCTCACTGGCTTCGTTCCCCACAGTGAGGCCCAGCACTGCACTGCCCATTGTTGTATCCGTTCTGTGTTGATATTAGAAGCTCTCTGGAATAAATTTCAAAGCACCTGCCCCCTCTTAAAAATTTATCACTGACCGAATGAATGTTTGGAATTGAAATGCTTGAATATAACTATCCTATTATTGTTTTACACACCTCAATAACTTGGTTATATACCTGCTCCCGTACTTTCCTTTATCTGGGGGTCTATAATATATCCCTAGCAGTGTTTCTGTCATGGTTTTGATCCTGAGCTCTAACAACCAAGCCTCATGAGAAGATCCTTTCAAGATATCGTCCCTTCTTACACCAGTAACTAACTCCATAATTAATAAGGCACCATCACCTCCTATTTTAACCTCTCTTCTGTCCTGACTCTTGTTCTGGCACCACAGAATATTGAGTTGTTAGCCCCGACCTCCCTCAAACACATCTCTGTAATGGCAAAAATGTCACACTTCCACATGTCACCTCGTTTCCTTATCGTATCTGTCTGTCTGATAATATTACCAGCATCAAGGTAAAGCATATCCAACCTGGAACATATCACCTGGAACACTCTGTACCTCGGAGTTCTTCATTCATTCACTGTTCGTTATCAACCTGTCCAATTCATGAACCAAAACTGTAACTCTGGGACTGAATGAATATTTGTTGAATTTGAAATTCGTTTTTAGTAAATGTGTTCATCAAATGCAACTTTCCAGAACTGAACAGTCAGCTCCAGATACAACGAGTTTCTGCTGATTAGTTCCCTGCTCAGTGTGCAGAGGGGACAGCCCTCAGTGATGGAGAAAGTGAGGACTGGTGATCAGAGTCGAAAATTGTGGCGCAAACAAGCACAGCCAGTCAGGCTGCATCTGAGGAGCAGCAGAGTCAAAGCTTTGGCATCTGCCGTTCCCATGTTTTCCATTCCATAATACACAGGATATTTGGAACCATACTTGCTCAGGAAGGCAGCACTGTACAGAGCCCTGAAATGGAAAGCAATCAATCATTTGTTTGGACAGGAAGTAAAAAGTTGAGGTGAAATACAGACTGTTTGAAGTACAAACATAAGGATAGATAAATCCTTTGACCAGACGGCAAACGCCCTAGGTTACTTAAGGAAGAGAGGGAAGAGATTTCTGTGCCGTTGCGTCTTCACTCTCCATTGGAGTAGCGTCGGTTGATTGGAGGGTGGCAAATGTAATCCCTTGTTCAGGCAAAGAAACAGGGATTTTCCTAAGAATGACAGACCAGTCAGTCTTACATCAGTATTGGGCAAACTATTGGAGAGGATTCTGGAAAAACAAGGTTTGATTAGAAATAGTCAGCATGGATTTATGAGGGGCAGGTCATACCTCACAACTCTTATTGGATTATTTGAGGATGGGATGAAACACACTGAAGAAGGTAGAGCAGTGAATGCGGAGTGGATGGATTTTAACAAGGTGTTTGATAACTTCCCCGTGGTAGTTTCATTCAGAATGTAAGGAGGCATGGTATACTGGGAGACCTGTCTGTCTGGATACAGAATTGGCTAACCCATAGAATAGAGAGGGTGGTGGTAAATGGGAAGTATTCAGTGTGGAACTAGGTGAGCAGTGGTATCCTGTAAGGATCGGTTCTGGGACCTCTGCTGTTTGTGATTTTGATAAATGACTTGGATGACGAAGTGGAAGGGTAGGTTCTTAATTTGATGATGTAACACAGGTTGGTGGAATTGTGGATAGAGTGGAGGGCTGTTGTAGTTTGCAACAGGAACATGGCAGTGGCAGATGGTGTTCAATATGGAAACTGGGATACGATTCATTTTGGAAAATCGAATTTGAATGCAGAATACAGGGTTAAAGGCAGGATTCTTACATTGTGAAAGAGCAGGGGGATCATATGGTTCATGACATAGCTCCCACAATGTTGGGAGGTTTATAAGGTTGTTAAGGATGTGTTTGATGTGTTCATTAGCCTAGGGATTGAATTTAAGAGTGCGACGTTATGCTGCAACTCTATGGAGCCCTGGTGAGACATCACTTGGAATATTGTGATCAGGTCTGGTTGCCTCGTTCTAGGAAAGATGTGGAAGCTTTGTTGAGGGTGCTGAGGAAACCTATCAAGATGCAACCTGGACTGGAGGGCATGTTTTACAAAGAAAATTTGAGGGAGCTAGCTTGTTTTCCTCATTGGAATAAAGAAGAATGGAAAATGACTTGACAGTGGTGTACATGATGATGAGAGACATAGATAGATTGAATAGCCAGAGACATTCTCCCGGGGTGCAAATGTCTCTCTAGTGGATATGGTTTTAAGGTAATTAGAGGAAGGTTTAGGGGAGATATCAGAGGTAGGTTCTTTAAACAGAGAGTGGTGGGTGTGTGCAATGAACAGGCAGCAGTTGTAGTAAAGTCAGCTATAATAGGGGTATTTAAATGGATAGGCACATGAACGGTAGTTTAATGAAAGGTATGTAGGTTAGTCTGATCCTCGAGTAGGAGAAAAAGTTCTACAGAATGTCAAGGGCCGAAGGTTCTGCACTGTTCTGCACTGTTCTGTGTTTCCAGTTTCACCCAGTTTGTGGGTTCTCATCAATTGTTGAATGTGTGAGGGAGTGATGTGTGTGAGATCAGGAAGCTTTGAAGGGGTGTAAGGCCAAAACCTCCAGTTTGGTGTGCATTGTTACAGTCACCTGAAAGCCAGTATAATATTTGTGGTTACTTAGACCAGACAGAATCCGCCAAGTTCAGTGATTAATGTGAGTTTTGGATTGCCGTTTGCTGCTGGTTACTTCACATACATTCCACTGTGTGACCCATGTAGTAATCTCTGACCATTCACAGAGATGTACAATTTTATTTTGAGACTGGAGAATATGAAGGTGACATTTATTGGATATGGATTTAGAGGTTTCTTTGTGAGACACAAGGCACTGCAGTAGATTGTCAACTTGTTAACGTCTTCACCCTTGTCTGGTCTGAGGTCAGATCTATGGAGTCTGGGAGGCAGGTCAGGTTTCATTACAATAGGTAACCTGTATGGTGTGATTCTGGCTCTCCATGTCAACACGTCTGCTCTCTGGGCCAGGCTCTGGCTGAAGTTTAATTTTTAAACTTGATTGCTGGTCAGCCATTAGTATTTAACCTGGACAACATTTGTACCTACACTGAGACCAGTGATAGTCTTTGGCGGGTTCTGCCCCTGCCCAAGGTGATTTCCAAATTATTTGCTGTGAAGTAATGTTTGCCTGACTGCCCTGAACCAGGTTAGAAGATCAATGCACAGATTTCGGAACAGGCCACTGAGTTCCTCTGTATCACAGGAAGCTGTGAGGTCCAATGTCTCTGTAAATGATTTCAGATCTATTGGAAGCAATTTTCAGCGTAGATCATTGCACGGTGTTGAGTTTCCTGACCAGAACAATAATCAGATGTTTACTATATTTCATGAATTGAACAAAAAATAAGATGTGAATGATAATCATTCAACTGAACTATAATCTCTTCAATTAATTATGTTGATTCTATATTTATGGAATTAAAGTATAAACTCATGTCAAAATTTTATAACACAGAGATAAAGCATGTATATTTTATTTTAGCGAAGGAAGAACATAACTCTTGTGGTAATTAGAATTAGATATTCAATGTCAGGATTCAAAGCAATGATTTGCCACTCCAATATTTTTAAAGTGGTTGGCTTTTGAATGATTTGAGGTTCAGAGGGAGAAAAAGATTGAACATACAAATAGAATTAGCGTACTTATACATTTATATATAATCAATCAGTTAAATTTCTCACTGAAATGTACGATCTTCAGCTATTTGCCAGCAATTTAAAAATGGCAACAATTCAACATGGACTGTGAACATTAAACTAAATAAATTATTTGTGTTATCAAATTTTAGTGAACAATACTTTGAAACCTTCCAATTTTTAGAATGAAGGATGGTTAATATGAAATGTGGAGTGTGAAAAAAAGCAACGGACATAATATTGTGTCAGAGCTTTCCGAAGAGTTTTGTGACAAAGCAATGATATATTTGTTTTAGTAATGGGAATACAACATGTAAAATATTCATGTTCTGAGTAATAATTAGACTTCATAATGAAGCTGACCTTGCAATACTTGCATTTTAAATGCTTATGCTGCACCAAATAATCACATATTTTCGAGCATTTACACAGTGACATAATTGGACACTGACTTTTATTCACAGCTGGCACATGATAGTTTACAAAACTATAAAGTACAGGAGGAGAGCATTGGCCATTATGTATGCATCAGCTCCACAAATGTCTCCCAAGCACCTCCCATTTGCCAGCCCTCTCTCTGTTTCCCGTTAAATTATCAATTTCCAAATAGATATCCAATTCTCTTTTGAATCTTCATCCACAACTTTCCCAGCCATTCAATTCCAATTTGTAACAATTCTCTAAATAAAGACGTTTTTCCTTATTTCACTCCTAGCTCTTTTGCTGACAACCTTGAAATTAGAATTCCTTGATGCTGTAATGCCAACTAATTGAGTATTTTTTTCTACTAAATAACGTTTTTGAGCTCCGCAATAAATTCACATCTTTGTCTGTTCTGCTCCAGGAACAATAAGCCTTGAAAGAACTGTAACAAACATTACAACGGGGAAATAAACAAACAGAAAACTAGTCTCCAGGATATGTGAATATCAGCTAGCTACAAAAGACATGATCCCAATACGAATACCTTACGTACTGATGAGGAAGTACGCCACTTAGACTAGGTCTGCATATCCATCCTAGGACAGGCCAATCAGAGACAAGCATACGAATTCCTAGAAACATGGCATTCCAACCGGAACTCCATCAACAAGCACATCAATTTTGATTCCATCTACCACCCTCTGAGTAAAAGGGTTGGAAATGACAACATAGACACAGGAAATTACATTACCAACTCAAGGAAACAGAAATACTTAAATAGAAAGTGGAAGATAACACCAGCACTTCATTGGAGGCTCACTGACTGAGTACAGTCAATGGAACAAACCAACGACTGCCATTAGCTATTGCTTCAGAATATATCTTTGTTCATGGCTTCCACCACATCGAATCATTGAATGAAAATGCGAGCCTGCATGACCAAGTGCATATCCAAAGGCTTTTTAGAAAGTTTGTGAGATTACCGGCTCAATCACCCGCCTAGGAAATGCATTCCAGACACTTGGTACCACGGGCTGAATGGCAGCTCGGTGGTTCGCAATCCTGCCTTCGAGCGCTGGGGACTCAGGTTGATTCCAGTCCCAGGTGACTGCCTGTATGGATTTTGCACATTCTCCCTGTGTCTGCGTGGTTTCCTCTAGGTACTCCAGTTTTCTCCCACAATCCAAAGATATGCAGGTTAGGTGAATTGACCATGCTAAATTACCCACAGTGCTCAGGGATGTGTAGGTTAGTTGCATTAGTCAGGGGTAAATATAGGAGGAGCGTGTTTGGATAGGTTATTCTTTGAAGTGTCAGTGTGGATTTATTGGGCCAAACAGCCTATTTCCACACTGTAGGAATTTTATATTCTATGTCTGTGGCATCCTCTCAGTTCAAAATAGACTCACAAATCCTTTCTCAATCCCCTGCCTTTCACATTAAGTATGTGTTCCTTTGTATTTGACCGTCCGAGTAAGGGAAACAGCTGCTGTCTGTTCATCCTCTCCATTCGCCTTATACTCTTGTACACCTGTACCAGGTTCCCTCCTCAACCTTCCCTGCTGCAATGAAAAATTTAGCCTTCGCCTTCACAGTTTGAGTACTAACTTGTCTTGTTAATTCAGATGTGCATCATCTCACATTTATCAATGTTAAACTTCATCGGCCATTAATCTAGATGTAGAAATCATCTGTTTATATCGTCCTGTATCCTAACCCTGTCCCCCTCAGTGTGAACCACCCAACTAATCTTTGCATCATCCCCAACATTAGTTATCATTCCACTGCCATCCATCTTCCACATTCTCACTATCATCATTTATGAATATCACAAACAAACCTTGATTTCCTTCCTCTTCTCCAGATGTTATTCACAGAAGAAGAATTAAGAATTCCAGTCTCTTGCTATTCGTATTTTGGAGAATTTACAAAGTGATGTAGTTAACACCTATTTTGAGGGAGCTGCAAATAGCATTTTCGACAGACTTGAATTCACCTTTTAAACTCTGCCCCTCAGCATGTCGTATTCATAAAGTGTGTACCTAATTTAGAATGAACTATGGTTTGGCAACTTGCACTGGAACATTAGCCTTTTGTGTGGCACTGTTCTTTGTAACAATAGTCAGAACTGAAGAATTTTTCATGGCAGGATGGGCGCAAACTCATTGCTTGAATTAGCTAGTGTGATGAGGATAAATATTCAATTAACTTCGACGTTAAGGACAAACTGCAGGAGATCAAATCATATGCTCGTGTCTACCTTGAATTTGAAGCAAATACATACTGTTCAAAAAAATCCAAAATGTTGAGACACCATACCAGGGAAGAAATATCATCTGCAATTGATGGAGATGCAGAAATATAGAGTGAATATGCAATCTGAACAATAATCAAGGGATAGAAAAAGAAATACATCAAATCGTAATTTTCAATGGAACCAGATCCCAATTTTCCAGAAGATTGATGTTTTTCACCCAAACTCACTTTTGCTAAAGCAAGTTTTTCCCAGTCACCAAAACTTCATTAGCCATTCTTCTTCCGCCTTCCTACTCTTTTTTTTACATTCCTATTTCCCTTGCATTACCCCTTCTGCTGCTACATACTCTTCCACTGATGATGTCTCTTCACATCTATCTTCTTCCACTCCCACAGTAAGTTACCCCTATTCCCCAGTTACTCTCACTTCCACTGGCCATGCCTTGTACTTTTTGCTTTCCAACTAGAGTGATGGGAACTCCTGGTTTCGTGCTGCTAACCTCATCAGTCAATGATGAGGTTGGGATGATCAATGCCCATTCGGAATAGACAATAGTGTGTGCCTACCACTGTCCAATACAATATGAAAAGTATGGTTCTGTTCCCATACAGAGTGGAACTTTTTTTCTTTTTCTATGTCACAGTGCTAACTAAACAGCCTCATCCCAATAGAACAAACCTCTCCTCAGAATCAGAAGTCCAAGCATCAGTTTTTCCTTAAACGTTGTGAGGACAGTGACCACATTGTTCAAACAAGGCGTGTTCGATCATTTTGCTCTTTACCATTTTAACAGATTTTCCAGTGTCATTTGAAGTGAGATCAGAGTAACTTCCCTTGCATCAAAGTAATATTTCCCTCATGTAGCATCATTCACCTTCAGCAAACTGTGGTTAATGGGAATCAGAGGAAATTCTGTGCTGGTAATTTCTTCAATGAACAATGACTCCTTCCCTCGAGCTATTGGGAATAACAAATAATCTCTGCCTTAGCTAGTGCCTTCCAAAACATGGATGGATTTGTCTTATTAATAACATCAAGATACATTCAGCTTTCACAGTTTGGTCTAAAGTCTCAGAAAAGTAAGACCTTGCTGGTTGAGTGTCACCCCAATGAAATCAGAGCATTACAATAAGATAACGATTCCGATTATTTTCAATCAGTTACTTTCTGAGGACTGGTCGTGCGATGTCAGTGCCACTGAGATCAACATTTTCTCTGTGTAACAGCATCACATCACACTGGCTCAAGGCTGCACCATTCCCCAATTCTATTTCATTCTCCAGCTCATTCGCCATGCTCACCAGATATACGAGGCCCACAAGATGGAATAACTTAGAGATGCCTGTGAGCATCTGGAACCTGCCAACCCACCCATGCCCTGCACTCTGAGTCCATTTCCTCCCCCAAGCCCACCTCCTGTCGTGTATTCACCTTCCCTCCTAACCTTCCACGCTCTAATGCTGAATGTTCTGTACTCGACAAAGGTCTCAGCTTTATCCCTCTGTGCTCCCACTTTAATGAATTTCAGGAACGACATGATGTTGACCTCCACCATTCTCTCCTTGGTGTCTATTTCTTTGGACAAGAGTCCACTCGCCATCCCATAGACCCTGCACCCAGCTCTACCACTGTCCCTCCACCTGGACCCATTCCTCTGGCGTTTACTTGAACTCAATCTGTTCATTGAGAACATTCCATGTGACACTCGTTGTCTTAATGTCTCAGCATCCCCCTAACCCTGTTCCACCTATCACCCTCTGAAAAGAATCTATGCTGTATGCTTCGATCCAAACCTGACTGTGTTATTCAGCATGTGTCGGTAAGGGTGGTGCACTCACCTCGGCATTTCAGAGGCTGAGTGCCAGTTCTCAGTACCTCGACATGTCACCTGCTGGTCCATAACCCTACCATCAAACCTCAGGCCATTTTATTAACTAAATATGAACACATTTCATCTGGAGATTCCCACCCACTTGCACACAACCCCATACCCCCACCTTGCCCCCACCTAACAGTCCCGAAGCTGATGATCCTCAGATAGCAGTGCTCGCTTTTATTTTCTCCTGAAAATCCACAAACAGAACTGCCTGGGCAGACCCATGGCTTCAGCCTGCTCCTGCCATACAGAGGAGGTATATGGATAAACACGTGGGCCCAAGTTATACCTCTTCCTTCATGGGGTACGTAGACCATTCCTTATTCCATTTTTTCCACCTCCCATCCGCAACACTTTCTCCGATAAGGAGATGATATCATAACTGCTGCTCCTCTCTCTTGTCCAGAAATGGAAAATCGTTTCCAATTTGCACCCTTCCCTCACTTTCATCTGTCTATCTATGACTCCTCTCTTCCTTTCCTCGACATCTCTGCTTCTATGTCTGGGGATAGACCAGTCACTTATATTCAGTATTAACACACCCACTCCCACAGCTACCTGGAGTATACATCCTCACATCCTGTTTCCTGCATAGGCTCCATTCCATTCTCTCAGTTCCTCCGTCTCCATCACATTGCTTCTGATGATGTCAACTTCAGAAATGTGGCCTTTGAAATCTCCACCTTCTTCCTCAACCGAGAATACCCCAGCACTGTTGTCGACAGGGCCCACAATTAGTTCTGACCCGCCTGCTGCACTTCTATCCTCACCCTCTCTCCTCCCTGTTGCAACAGTGTTAGAGTTCTCCTTGTGCTTACCTACCATCCCATCAGCATTCACATGCAGAAGAATTATCAGTCTGCATTTCCCCCACCTCCAGCGCGATGCCACCTCCAGACACATATTTGCCTCCTCTCCCTTTTCCACCTTCTGAAATGACCATTTCCTCCAGGACACCCTGGTCCACTCGTTATTCAATGCTCACACCTCCCCGCCCCTCCCAACACACACACCACCTCCCCTAGCCCCCACCACAGGTCCACTTCCCTTTCCCCTACCGGAGATATTACACTTCCCCACTTATCTTCTCCCTCGTCACTATCCAAGGGCCAAACATACCTTGCAGGTGAAGCAGCATTCTACCAACATTTCCCACAATCCGGTCTACTACATTCGCTGCTCACATTGTGATCTGCTCTAAATTGGGGAATCTAAAGGTAGACTGCGTGACCACTTCACAAAATTACCTCTGCAAAAGGCCCTGAGTTTCCAGTTGTCTGCCAGTTTAATACCCCATCCTGTTCCCTGGCCAGTATCTCTGCGTCAGGCTTGCTGCAGTATTTTAGGACATTTCAACACAAGCTGGAAGAACAACACCTCATTTTCCGTGGGTGGACCCTGCAGCCATTCAGACTCAAAATAATGGTCAATAATTTTAGGGACTGAACTCCTCAATGCCCCCTACCCTACACCTGGCCTAGTTCTCACGTAGCCTTCCATTACTCACTCCCTATTGTTAGCTACTAACAGTATCCATTAACAGCTATTTAGCCTCTGCTGTATATTAATCTACATTTTCAGAGCCACCATCTGTTCTGAGGAAGGGCCACTGAATTAGAAACATTAATTCTGATTTCTCTGCACAGATGCTGCATACCTTTTGCAGCAACTTCCGTTTTTATTTCAACAATGTCTCATGATCTTTTTGTATCACAATGCAATACGTCATGGATAGTTAAAGCGCTGTCAAACATAGGAACATTGTAATTTCTCATTTAATGTCCATAAAAAAATACTCGCGATTCAACTGAGACAGAGCTTTGCTTATATCGTTCAGATCAGTCAATTTGTCACAGTTCAGAAAGAAAACGAAATCGAATGAGGGAAACTCAGCAGGTCTGGCACACTCTGAGCAGAGATACACAGAACAGTGTCACATCAAGTTCAATATGTTAACTCTGTTTCGCTCTGCAGATACTTACTCATCAGTTGCGCTTCTACCATCATTTCCTGTTTGTATTTCATGTTTCCGTATCACTATATTTCATGTTTCTTGACAGGGCTGCATGCTGAATTTGGTTACATATGAACAATGTACTCCTTTGCTGTTCCTATTATAGTTGGTCTGTCTGGGACACCTGTGTTACGGCCGAAATCTGTTTCTTCTTTAAGATTCAAAGGAAAAAAGAATATTTTTCTGATGATCCTGTAAATCTCAGGAACACCACTTTGTTTGAAAATACATTTTAGAGGCAGCTGAAATTTCATGTGATAATAGGAATAGATTATTGTTGGTGGAGCACTCTGTATCTTTCGTTGAACCGGCTTGTCTACCCCCTCTCCAAAGGCTTTGATTACATATCACAGAGTTATTTACAGCAAAAGTGGGGGAAACTCAGCCCATTGTCTCTTCCAGCTTGGAATGACTGTATCTCTACTGTTAGTCTCCTGTATTGTCCCCATTGCCCTTTACATTTTGTTATTAGTGTCTGCTTTCAATTGTAAGTATCCTGCCAGATATGAACAATATGATAAATCTCAAGCAAAAAAGAAAAACAGAACCTAGAGGGCAAGCTCAGCAGGCCTGGCTGTATCTGTGAAGAGAAATCAAAGTAAATGTTTCAGGTATGGTGACGCTACTCAATCTGTATTCCCAATGATTAGATGGTATGTATATAAAATATAGTTCATTTTATCACATTCAATCCTTTGAGTTCATATTGTCATTCAGCATTGCATCTCCCAAATGTTGGCTATTTCCTTGTTATGCATTAGAATTAATTCTGTCTGTCAGAAAGAGGGATGATGACTGGGGAATATCATTGTACTCCCCATGCAGTCTCCACAGCCACTTGTCCCATTCCACCCTATCTCCCAGCCAATATCATGTTCATTGAATCTGACTCATTAATTCATATGTTTAAATCTATACGTTCATTGTAATTATCACTTTTAGTGTTGGACATAGGCCAAAATGCTTTAAAAAAAGTATGGTTCACAGCAAATGAAACTGCATTTAGAAGTCTGTCAATTTATATAAATAAATTACTGAAGTATATTCCCTATGGAAGTTCCACAGTTGCCTTATTAGAGCAGTGAGAGGAACATTCGGAGAAGTCCACACTTCCTGTCTATGTTCGGGGTGGCTGTGTCCAATGACAGTCTGTTCGATGGCGTTTGTTCCCGTGGAGTAAGAAATGAGGTCTGCAGATGCTGGAGATCACAGCTGCAAATGTGTTGCTGGTCAAAGCACAGCAGGTTAGGCAGCATCTCAGGAATAGAGAATTCGACGTTTCGAGCATAAGCCCTTCATCAGGAATAAGAGAGAGAGAGCCAAGCCGGCTGAGATAAAAGGTAGGGAGGAGGGACTAGGGGGAGGGGCGATGGAGGTGGGATAGGTGGAAGGAGGTCAAGGTGAGGGTGATAGGCCGGAGTGGGGTGGGGGCGGAGAGGTCAGGAAGAGGATTGCAGGTTAGGAGGGCGGTGCTGAGTTGAGGGAACCGACTGAGACAAGGTGGGGGGAGGGGAAATGAGGAAGCTGGAGAAATCTGAATTCATACCTTGTGGTTGGAGGGTTCCCAGGCGGAAGATGAGGCGCTCCTCCTCCAGCCGTCGTGTAGTTGTGTTCTGCCGGTGGAGGAGTCCAAGGACCTGCATGTCCTCGGTGGAGTGGGAGGGGGAGTTAAAGTGTTGAGCCACGGGGTGATTGGGTTGGTTGGTTCGGGCGGCCCAGAGGTGTTCTCTGAAGCGTTCCGCAAGTAAGCGGCCTGTCTCACCAATATAGAGGAGGCCACATCGGGTGCAGCGGATGCAATAGATGATGTGTGTGGAGGTACAGTTGAACTTGTGGCGGATATGGAAGGATCCCTTGGGGCCTTGGAGGGAAGTGAGTGTGGAGGTGTGGGCGCAAGTTTTACATTTCCTGCGGTTGCAGGGGAAGGTGCCGGGGGTGGAGGTTGGGTTGGTGGGGGGTGTGGATCTGACAAGGGAGTCACGAAGGGAGTGGTCCTTGCGGAACGCTGATAGGGGAGGGGAGGGAAATATATCCTTGGTGGTGGGGTCCGTTTGGAGGTGGCGGAAATGGCGGCGGATAATACGTTGTATGCGCAGGTTGGTGGGGTGGTAGGTGAGAACCAGTGGGGTTCTGTCTTGGTGGCGGTTGGAGGAGCGGGGCTCAAGGGCGGAGGAGCGGGAAGTGGAGGAGATGCGGTGGAGGGCATCGTCGATCACGTGCCCTCCACCGCATCTCCTCCACTTCCGGCTCCTCTGCCCTTGAGCCCCGCTCCTCCAACCGCCACCAAGACAGAACCCCACTGGTTCTCACCTACCACCCCACCAACCTGCGCATACAACGTATTATCCGCCGCCATTTCCGCCACCTCCAAACGGACCCCACCACCAAGGATATATTTCCCTCCCCTCCCCTATCAGCGTTCCGCAAGGACCACTCCCTTCGTGACTCCCTTGTCAGATCCACACCCCCCACCAACCCAACCTCCACCCCCGGCACCTTCCCCTGCAACCGCAGGAAATGTAAAACTTGCGCCCACACCTCCACACTCACTTCCCTCCAAGGCCCCAAGGGATCCTTCCATATCCGCCACAAGTTCACCTGTACCTCCACACACATCATCTATTGCATCCGCTGCACCCGATGTGGCCTCCTCTATATTGGTGAGACAGGCCGCGTACTTGCGGAACGCTTCAGAGAACACCTCTGGGCCGCCCGAACCAACCAACCCAATCACCCCGTGGCTCAACACTTTAACTCCCCCTCCCACTCCACCGAGGACATGCAGGTCCTTGGACTCCTCCACCGGCAGAACACAACTACACGACGGCTGGAGGAGGAGCGCCTCATCTTCCGCCTGGGAACCCTCCAACCACAAGGTATGAATTCAGATTTCTCCAGCTTCCTCATTTCCCCTCCCCCCACCTTGTCTCAGTCGGTTCCCTCAACTCAGCACCGCCCTCCTAACCTGCAATCCTCTTCCTGACCTCTCCGCCCCCACCCCACTTCGGCCTATCACCCTCACCTTGACCTCCTTCCACCTATCCCACCTCCATCGCCCCTCCCCCTAGTCCCTCCTCCCTACCTTTTATCTCAGCCGGCTTGGCTCTCTCTCTCTTATTCCTGATGAAGGGCTTATGCTCGAAACGTCGAATTTGTTCCCGTGGAGGAGAGATCAGCACAGTAACAACATCCTGGTTTTGATTCTTTTGGGGGGTGGAGGGGTTTTTGGAGAGATGGTTACAGCATAGTAAACGGACAACAGAGCAGAATCATGTAGCCTACAAAAAGAAAATATTCTTATTCTCCCCCACAACTGACTTCACGGAGCGATTGGTGATGGGAGATGTGACCAATAGCCAGCAATGTCAACAGGTAGTCCAGTCGAGTTATATTGTGAACTGAATGTGCTGTATTGAAAGCAGGGACTGTTTGCCCTGACTGTGGTTGATGTCAGTCTCCATGCAATGTAACTGTATCACTGGAGGGTTTCCCTCTCCTATTGGTGAGGGGCTTCACTCAGTGCGCTATCCCACTGTAGTAACAGATGCATCAACTCCAACAGTAACAGAGATCAACAGCTGCATAGATCTGAATCTGAGAATAGTGGACTGGAACCTTACAACAATGGAGAGGAGGTTTTCCTTGAGTCTTTTCAAGATTTCCCCCTCTTGGGGATTTCTACCATATCGGATATCAGCAGTACTGATGATTATTCTGGGCGGGGTGGAGGGTGTTCTACTAACCTATTCTCACTATTGTTGGTGTTCTCTACCTCTGTCCATTCATTCATGCCATAAACAAGTTTGAACTTCGTTGCAAGTTCTGTTATCTATATTTGTCAGAGAAAGAAACTATTGTCTTCAGTTTCAATTGCAGTCTTCATTCATTATTCTTGAATTGCAGACCACTCCCTCACAAACATCTGCGAACAAAACTCTGCACTATCTCAAGATCCCTTTTTGCCTTGAACTGATTTATGTCTCGTATTCTCCCTGTCACCAAACCTGTCCACTACCAGCTCATAATATCCCCGATCTTCATCTCTGTGTCAGTGCTGTTGCTGAACAAACCATTGGCTGCACGTTGGTAAAATGTAGACTTAATGTTTCAAGCTCTCTTCTGGCCACTTTTTCTATTACAAATATTTCAATCACAAAATTGTTCTCTTCTCGGATATAGCTTCATGATTAGGACAATGTATGAATATAGGAATGTTTCTGGATGTAATTCAGGAGCAAAGCTTATTAAAGGAAAGATATTGTTTCAAATGATTTGCTTCAAGTCCCCCACAGCTGGTGACAGAACTGAAATAAAAATGATAAGAATTGGAATAAAAGTGAATTTCACGAAAAATAAACATAAAAGCAACATTTTGTCTGAAAACCTTTATCTTTCATTGGTCACCTTCGGTAAAGAAATCTAATGCTATTACGCAGTCTGGGTTAATTTTGACTTGAGACCCATGACTGTGCTTAACTTTATATTGGCTTGTGGAATGGCCTCAGAGTCAGGGTAATTAGTGATGGGACCAAATGCTGTCCTTGGCAGAGATACCAACATCCCACGAAATAACAAAATTGAAGGTGAAATCAAATAAAGGATGATGCTGAAAACCTGAAATTATAGAAAGAAATGCAAAGAAACGAACAGAAAGTGCTGGGAAACTTTCCTGAAATGATAGCAGCTGGAAAGGAGTATGATTAATACCGTTGACAAGGAAGTCTGCTTTGAAGGGGAGGAGGGATCAATAGAGAAAGAGAGATAAAGAAGAAAAAGAGCAAATAAAGAGAACGATGATGAGCTGGGCTGAAAATAAAATGTGAGATTCACCTCATTTATTTTTCGCCTTTCCCATCTTCCTCAATATTATGCCCTTGTAAATACAGGCGTGCCCCGCTTTTCAAAAGTTCGCTTTTCACCACTTCCCTTTCCGAATGACTTACATTAGGACATTGTTTCGCTAACCAAAAGAAATCCGAACAGGATTTTCGCTTTTACGAAGAAAGCCGAATTTTTTTCCATATAAATCAATGCGACTGCACTTTACACCATATCAGCTTGCGAACAGTTTCGTAGGAACACTTTACTTACAAATAGTGAGTGAAAACTGGATATATCTAAGATCATGTTTAAACCGATTTGATTCCCTATGTCTGTTCTTCCTAAGAGTGGTCATCTTCTTATATTCATTATTTAGGTATGGATATCTCTGACTCCGGCAGCATTAGTTCATTTTTCCAGTTGACCTTGAGAAGACCATGAGGCACTGCAGTCCACGTGTTTGATCTGATTTGGTTTCGTTTATTTTAGTCAAATGTATAATGGAAAGATTTGTTTTTATTGTAGTGCAGGCTCATGACCCTAAACAAGAAAACAGAGATCACAGATTCCTTGGAAAGAGTGAGGCATACACGGTTACAGCTTCACAGGAAGTGTGCAAAGTAAGATCGACATTAGCAAGATTAATATTATTTGAAAAGTGAGAGATGTCAATTTGTCAGTCTAATAGTAAGGAACTGGGAGTAGGGCGGTGAGGATTTATTTTGTCCTGTGCCAAGATGTCCAGGAAGATCATGGTAAGAATGGATATACTGAATGATGGCTGTAAAACATGTCTGAGAGGCATATAGGTTACGCTGCACAGGGCGTGCATTAGGCGAGATCAACATGAACAAAGTCAGCATTATCTGAGATTAGAAAGTCCATTCATCAATCTAATAACAGCTAGGAAGAAGCTATTCCTGAACTTACTGCTCTGTGTTCAAGCGTCTGTATCTTTTAGCCTGATGCAAGAGGTTGTGGGAGATCTTCACAGGATATGATGGGTCTTTGGTAATGTTAAAACAAAGAACATTCCAGTACAGGAACAGGCCATTCGACGGTCCAAGCCTGCACCGATCCAAATCCTCTATCTCAACCTGTCTCCTACTTTCTAAAGGTCTGTATCTCTGTGCTCCCGGCCCATTCATGTATATTTCTGGGAACATCTTAAATGGAGCACCACTGGTCACTGTTCCCCATTTTGAGAAACTCGCTTCCCCTACTACGCTCTGTACCCTGTTGCCAATCCAGTTTTTTTTTATCCATGTAGCTAGCACACCCTGGACACCATGTGACTTCACTTTCCCCATAACCAGACCATGATAAATCTTATCAAACGTCTTCCTGATGTCCATGTACATGACATCTACAGCCCCTCTCTCATCAATCAACTTTGCCACTTCCTCAATAATTCTAATAAGTTGGTAAGACATGACCTTCCCTGCAGTAAACCATGTTGCTTCTCACTGATAATACCATTTTCATCCAAATGAGAATAGATCCTATCCCTCAGTATCTTCTCTCGCAGCTTCCCTTCCCCAGACGTCAAACTCACCGGTCTATAATTAACTGGATTATTCATGCTACCCTTATTACACAAGGGGATTAGAAACTTTCCAGTCCTCTGGGGCCTCAGTGTGTTCAAGGATGGTACAAAGATATCTATTGAGGCCCTAGCTATTTCCTCTCTCCCTTCCCTCAGTAATCTTGAATGGATGTTGGCAGCTTTTCTGCGGCAACGAGCCGTGTAAATAGAGTCAATGGTTGGGAGATTGGAGTCCCTCATAGTCTGGGCTGTGAACACAATCTTCTGTAGTTTCTGATGGTCCTGGGCAGAGTGTTGCCGTACCAGGCCATTATGCACCAGGACTGTACGTTCACAATAGTGCATCTATAGAAGTAGTGCATGCTAAATATCCTGAGTCAAGTGAGGAAGGAGAGACGTTTTTGAACCAACATGACTGTCACACCTATGTGAGAAATCCAGGGTAGGTTGCCAGTTAGTGGGCGGCACGGTGGCACAGTGGTCAGCACTGCTGCCTCACAGCGCCTGAGACGCGGGTTGAATTCCCGACTCAAGCGACTGACTGTGTGGAGTTAGCACGTTCTCCCCGTGTCTGCGTGGGATTCCTCCGGGTGTTCCGGTTTCCTCCCACAGTCCAAAGATGTGCGGGTCAGGTGAATTGACCATGCTAAATTGCCGGTAGTGTTAGGTAAGGGTAAATGTAGGGGTATGTGTGGGTTGCGCTTCGGAGGGTCGGTGAAGACTTGTTGGGCTGAAGGGTCTGTTTCCAAACTTTAAGAAATCTAATCTAATTATCATCACTCCGAGGGACATGACGCGCTGCACTGTCTCAACCGTTGATGTAAATAGTGGCTTTTTCCCCTCCTTTCGTTCCCAAGTCAATCATCTGTTCTTTACTTTTGCCGAATTTGAGAGGGAGGTTATTATCATTCCACCATGCCACCAAACCCACTATCTCCTTTCTGTGTTCAGACTCATCGTTGTTTGATATCCCTCCTGCTTTGGTGATGTCATCAGCAAACTTACAGTTGGCATTGCTTGGAATTTGGCAACACAGCCACGTGTGTGTACCGGAGTACAGTAGGGGGCTGAGGGCACAGCCGTGTGTGTACAGGGAGTACAGTAGGGGGCTGAGGACACAGCTATGTGTGTACAGGGAGTACAATAGGGGGCTGAGGGACCCAGTCGTGTGTTTACAGGGAGTACAGTAGGTGGCTGAGGACACAGCCGTGTGTGTCCAGGGAGCACAGTAGGAGGCTGAGGACGCAGTCGTGTGTGTACAGGGAGTACAGTAGGGGAGTGAGGGCACAGCCGCGTTTGTACAGGGAGTATAGCAGGGGGCTGAGGACACAGCTGTGTGTGTACAAGGAGTACAGTAGGGGGCTTCAGACACAGCCGTGTGTGTACTGGAGTACAGTAGGGACTGAGGACACAGCTGTATGTGTACAGGGAGTACAGTAGGAGGCTGAGGACACAGCCGTGTGTGTACAGAGAGTACATAGGCGGCTGAGGGCACAGCTGTGTGTGTACAGGAAATACAGTAGGGGGCTGAGGATACAGCCGTGTGTGTACCGGAGAACAGTAGGGGGCTGAGAACACAGCCGTGTGTGTACAGGAAGTAAAGTAGGCGGCTGAGGATACAGCCGTGTGTGTACAGTGAGGACAGTGGCGGCTACGGGACACAGCTGTGTGTGTACAGGGAGTACAGTAGAGGCTATGGGCACAGCCGTTTGCGTACAGGGAGTACAGTAGGTGGAAGATGACAAAGCCGTGTCTGTACAGAGAGTACAGTAGGGGGCTGATGACACAGCCGTGTGTGTACCAGAGTACAGTAGGGGGCTGAGGACACAGACGTGTATGTACAGGGAGGACAGTAGAGGGCTGAGGAAACGGCTGTGAGCGTACAGGATGAACAACAGGAGGATAACGAAACATTTGTGTGTGTACAGGGAGTACAGTATGGGGCTGAGGACAAAGTCCTGTGTGCACAAGGAGTACATAGGTGGCAGAGTGTACAGCCGTTTGTGCACAGTGAGTACAGTAGGGGGCTGAGGGACACAGCCGTGTGTTTACAGGGAGTACAGTAGGGGACTGAGGAAACAGCCATGTGCCTACAGGAAGTGCAATAGGGGGATGAGGAAACATCCGTTTGTGTACAGGGAGTCCAGTAGGGGGCTGGGGGACACAGCTGTGTGTGTACAGGGGGTACAGCAGAGGGGTTGAGGGACCCAGTCATGTGTGTACAGGGAGTACAGTAGGGAGCTGAGGGACCCAGTCGTGTGTGTACAGAGAGTACAGTAGGGGGCTGAGGGACACAGCTACATGTGTGTACAGGGAGTACAGTAGGGGGTCTGAGGGACACAGCCGTGTGTGTACCGGGAGTACAGTATGGGGCTGAGGACACAGCCGTCGGTGTACAGGGAACACAGTAGGGGACTGAGGGCAAAGTCCTGTGAGTCCAGGGAATACGTAGGTGGCTGAGGGATACAGCCGTGTGTGTACAGGGAATACAGTAGGGGGCTGAGGGAAACAGCTGTGTGTGTACAGGGAGTACAGTTGTGGGCTGAGGGACACTGCCGGGTGTGAAAAGCGAGTACAGTAGGAGGCTGAGGACACAGCCAAGTATGTACAGGGAGTACAGTAGGAGGCTGAGGGACACAGCCGTGTGAGTACAGGGAGTACAGTAGGGGGCTGAGGGACACTGCCGTGTGTGTACAGGGAGTACAGTAGGGGTCTGAGGGACACAGCCGTGTGTGTACAGGGAGTACAGTAGGGGGCTGAGCGACACAGCCGTATGTGTACAGGGAGTCCTGTAGGGGCTGAGGGCATAGCTGTCGGTGTACAGGGAATAGAGTAGGGGGCTGAGGACAAAGTCCTGTGTGTACAGGGAGTATGTAGGCGGCTGAGGATAAAGCAATGTGTGTACAGGGAGTGTAGTAGGGGGCTGAGGACACAGCCATGTGTGTACAGGGAGTACAGTAGGGGTTGAGGACAAAGTCCTTTGTGTACAGGGAGTACAGTTGGGGGCTGAGGACAGAGCCGCGTGTGTACAGGGAGTACAGTAGGGGGCTGAGGACAAATTCTGTGTGTACAGGGATTACAGTAGGGGGCTGAGGACACAGCCGAGTGTGTACATGGAGTACAGTAGGGGGCTGAGGACACAGCCGTGTGTGTATAGGGGGTACAGTAGGGGGCTGAGAACACAGCCGTGAGTGTACAGGGAGTACAGTAGGGGGCTGAGGACACAGCCGTGTGTGTACAGGGGGTACAGTAGGGGGCTGAGGGACACTGCCGTGTATGGACAGGGAGTACAGTAGGGGGCTGAGGACACAGCCGTGTGTGTACAGGGAGTACAGTAAGGGGCAGAGGCACACAGCCGTTCGTGCACAGGGGGTACAGCAGGGGCTGAGGGACACAGCTTTGTGTGTACAGGGAGTGCAATAGGGGGCTGAGGACACAGCCGTGTGTGTACATGGAGTACAGTTGTGGGCTGAGGGACACAGCCGTGTGTGTACAGGGAGTACAGTCAGGGACTGAGGGACACAGCTTTGTGTGTACAGGGAGTGCAATAGGGGGCTGAGGACACAGCCGTGTGTGTACATGGAGTACAGTTGTGGGCTGAGGGACACAGCCGTGTGTGTACAGGGAGTACAGTCAGGGACTGAGCGACACAGCTGTGAGTGTACAGGGAGTACAGTAGGGGGCTGAGTACACAGCCGTGGGTGTATAGGGAGTACAGAAGGGGGCTGAGGACACAGTCGTGTGTGTACAGGGAATGCAGTAGGGGGCTGAGTACATAGCCATGCGTGTACAGGGAGTACAGTAGGTGGCTGAGGGACACAGCTGTGTGAGTACAGGGAGTACAGCAGGGGGCTAAGGGACACAGCCGTGTGAGTACAGGGAGTACAGTAGGGGGATGAGGGACACAGTCGTATGTGTACAGGGAGTACAGTAGGGGCTGAGGGCATAGCTGTCGGTGTACAGGGAATAGAGTAGGGGGCTGAGGACAAAGTCCTGTGTGTACAGGGAGTATGTAGGCGGCTGAGGATAAAGAAATGTGTGTCCAGGGAGTACAGTAGGGGGCTGAAGACACAGCCACGTGTGTACAGGGAGTACAGTAGGGGGCTGAGGACAAATTCTGTGTCTACAGGGAGTACAGTAGGGGGCTGAGGACACAGCCGAGTGTGTGTACATGGAGTACAGTAGGGGGCTGAGGACAAATTCTGTTTGTACAGGGAGTAGAGTAGGGGGCTGAGGGACACAGCAGTGTGTGTACAGGGAGTACAGTGGGGGCTGAGAACACAGCCGTGAGTGTACAGGGAGTACAGTAGGGGTCTGAGGACACAGCCGTGTTTGTACAGGGAGTACAGTAAGGGGCTGAGGGACACTGCCGTGTATGGACAGAGAGTACAGTAGGGGGCTGAGGACACAGCCATGTGTGTACCGGAGTACAGTAAGTTGCTGAGGGACACTGGCGTGCATGCACAGGGAGTACAGTAGGGGACTGTGGACACAGCCGTGTGTGTACAGGCAGTACAGTAGGGGGCTGAGGACACAGCCATGTGTGTACAGGGAGTACAGTCGGTGTCTGCGGGACGCAGCCGTGTGTGTACAGGGAGTACAGTTGGTGGCCGAGGGACACAGCCGTGTGTGTACAGGGAGTATAGTAGGGGGCAGAGGTACACAGCCGTTCGTGCACAGGGAGTACAGTCGGGGGCTGAGGGACACAGCTGTGTGTGTACAGGGAGTGCAGTAGGGGGCTGAGGACACAGCTGTGTGTGCACAGGGAGTACAGTAGGGGGCTGAGGGATACTGCCGTGTGTGTACAGGGAGTACAGTAGGGGGCTGAGGACGAATTCTGTGTGTACAGGGAGTAGAGTAGGGGGCTGAGGGACACAGCGGTGTGTGTACAGGGAGTACAGTAGGGGGCTGAGGACGAATTCTGTGTGTACAGGGAGTAGTGTAAGGGGCTGAGGGACACAGCGGTGTGTGTACATGGAGTACAGAAGGGGTCTGTGGACAAATTCTGTGTGTACAGGGAGTACCGTAGGGGGCTGAGGACACAGCCGAGTGTGTACATGGAGTACAGAAGGGGGCTGAGGCCGAATTCTGTGTGTACAGGTAGTAGAGTAGGGGGCTGAGGGACACAGCGGTGTGTGTACAGGGAGTACAGCAGGGGGCTGAGGGACACTGCCCTGTATGGACAGGGAGTACAGTATGGGGCTGAGGACACAGCCGTGTGTGTACCGGAATACAGTAAGTTGCTGAGGGACACTGCCGTGCATGTACAGGGGGTACAGTAGGGGACTGTGGACACAACCGTATGTGTACCGGGAGTACAGTGGGGGACTGTGGACACAGCCGTGTGTGTACAGGGAGTACAGTAGGGGGCTGAGGACACAGCCGTGTGTGTACAGGGAGTACAGTAGGGGATGAGGGTGACGGCCGTGCGTGTACAGGGAGTACAGTTGGTGGCCGAGGGACACAGCCGTGTGTGTACTCGGAGTACAGTAGGGAGCTGAGGACACAGCTATTGGTGTACAGGGAGTTCAGTAGGGGGCTTAGGACACCGCCGTGTGTGTACAGGAGTACAGTAGGGGGCTGAGGGACACAGCGGTGTGTGTACAGGGAGTACAGTAGCGAGCTGAGGGACACAGCCGTGTTATGGTGTTGTGATTTGGAAATGCCAGTGTTGTTTTGGAGTGTACAAAGTTAAAAATCACACAACACCAGGTTATAGTCCAACAGGTTTAATTGGAAGCACAATGATGAAGGTTGATGTTGGTCTTCTTGAAGCAGGTTGAGACTTCAGCTCGTGGGAGGGAACGGCTGAAATTGTATGTGAATACCTCTGCCAGTTGGTCCTCACCGGATCTGAGTGCTCAGCCAGGAACACTATCCAGGTCCTTCACTTTCCTTGATTTGACCTGCAGGAAGACTGTTCATGCCTGCAGCTTTGACAGCGAGCACAGGTACATCCGAGACTGTCGGGGCAGGTTTCAGCCTGACAGTCACACAGTTATTCATCATAGACATCCCCGCGTCGACCTCCCTCCATCGTCATCAATACACAGTGACATGGTTGGTGTGAGCACCACTCAGTTAGTGTTGAGACGGAGTGACATCAATAGACTGGGATTGTGCGCCATAATGAAGTAAACTCACAACAAAAGGAGGTAGGGAGTCACTGGTGCAGGGAGTGAAGACTTTACAGGTGTAATTCAAGTCAAGCCACTGCTTCAACCTGAGTGGAGTCAAGCACCGAGACTGTTGTGCCTTATAGATGGTGGACGGTTCTTAGGGAGCCAGGGAATGTATTATATATGAACAAACTGAACAAAGGACTTGAGGGCAGTTTTGCTAAATTTGCAGATGACATTGAGGAAGTGGGGAAGCTGCAGAAAGGCTTGAACAGTTTAGGACTGTGGGAAACACGTGGCTGATGGAGCACAATATGGGAACGTGTGAGAATATGCACTTTGGTAGGCGTAAGAGGGGAGACACTATATTCTAATAGGATCTATTAAATCTGAAGCCCAAAAGGATTTTGAAGCACTTGTCCTCTCTTATGGTTAATGTGCATGTTCAGTTGGCATTTAGGAAAGCAAAAGCAATGTTCGCATTCATTTCAAGAGAGCAAGAATGCAAGGCGGGAGTCATACTGCTGGGAATATAATGGGCTATGGACAGACGGCATTTGGCCAATTGTGAGCTGTTTTAGACGCTATTTCTGGAGAAAGATCTGCTGGTGTTGGAGATGATCGATCCTGGCGATGATAGCTTGTCATATGAGCGGCAGTGTGTGCACTCGATGGAATTTAGAAGAATTGTGGGGGGTGGGGGCTGGGGTGGTTCTGATTGAAACTAATGGATTACTGAAAAAATTGATGCAGTCAGTATGTAGAAGATAATTCCACTTTTCATAGAGATGATGACAAAAAGGCACAGTATCAGAATGAAGGAATGGCTGAATCGCCTAAGTCTATTGTTATATCTCATGCCGTTTAGGACACCGGGTCTATTATTCCGTATAGACTTGTAAATCTCTAACCTGCTCTTGTAACCCTTGTATTTGTATATTGATTTGACTTCACGTTCTAGTCAATGGTAACCCCTGTAATATGGACGGTGGGAGGATTCAGTGTCAGCCAGTGTTCCATTAATATTTTGAATATGAGCTGCTATCAGTGAGTCTCATCTGGTGGGAGTACATTCTCTCTATGATGATTGCCATTTTCTGTCTAGTATTTTCGAAGGATTGATCCAACAATACGCCAGTATTGTTGAATTAAAAAGAACAGATGCAATTTATCATAGCATTCAGCAACAAGATGTCATCGGATACTGAACACCCTTTAATAACAGAAAAGTCTAAAATGTTCAATATTAGAAACACCGCTTTCCTGTTCGTGTTCAAAACAGATAACCTGTCCCATCGAGATGCTCAACTTGGAACTATTTTTAAAAAAAGATTTTTTTTGCATTTGGGCATTGCTGGATGTGCCCAGCATTTCTTGCCCGTCCCCAGTTGCCCTTGAGAAGGTGGTGCTGAGCTGCCTTCTCGAACTGCTGCAACCTACCTGCTGGGCGGTGACCCACTAGTGGCTAAAGAGGGAATTCCAGGGTTTTCACGCAGCAATAGTGAAGGAAAGGCAGTGCATACCCAAATCAGGATGTTGACTCGTTTGGAGGGGAATTGGAAGATGGTGCTGTTCGCAAAAGTTTACTGCCCTTGTCATTCCAAATGGAGTTGTTTAATCGTCCGCCACCATTTACGATCAGATTAGCAGGACTGCAGAGCTTAATTATGATGCATTAGAAGGAGCTGTCTGAGGATATTTGGGTATTTCTCCATTGTGTCTTTTAGATAGTACACACTGCTGCTCCTGAGTGACCATGGTGAAGGGAGTGAATGCTTGTGGATGTGGTGCAAATCAAATGGGCTGTTTTGTACTGGATTGTGTCAAGCTTCTTTAGTGTTGTTGAGGCTGCACTCATTCAGGCAAGTGAGGATATTCCATCTCATTCCTAACTTGTGCCTTGTAGATGATGGACAGGCTTTGGGTAGTCAGGAGGTGAGCCACTCGTGCAGTATTCCTAGCCTCTGATGTGCTGTTATATTCATGTGGCGAGTCCAGTTGAGTTTCTGGTCAATGAAAACCCCCAGGATATTGATAGTGGGGAAGATTAGTGATGGCAATGCTGCTGAATACAAAGTGGTTATATTGTTTCTCAATGATGACAGTCATTGTCTGAACTTACGTGGCGCAAATTTTACTTGCCCGGATATTGTTGCTTTGGGCATGGCCTGCTTCCGTATCTGAGCATTTGTGAATGGTGCTGAACATTGTGCAGTCATCATCGAATATCCCCACTTCTCACCTTATGCTGGAAGGAAGGTCATTGTTGAAGCAGCTGAAGTTATTTGGACCTAGGACATTATTCTAAGGGACTACTGCGGAGATTTTCTGGAGCTGAGATGACTGACCTCCAACAACAATGATCATCTTCCTATCTGTCAGGTATGACTCCTATAACAGAGTGTTGGCCCGCAGTACCATTTTTGCTTGGGGTCCTTGATGTCACAGTTGGAATAATGCAGCCTTAATGTCAAGAGCTGGAATTCAGTTCCTTTTTCTATGTTTGAACCAAGTCTGTGACGAGTTCAGGAGCTGAGTGATCCTGGCAAAACCCAAATTGGGCGTCACTGAGCAGGTTAGTTTTGAGCAGGTGCAGTTTGATAGCACTGTTGATGACATCTTCCATGATTTTACTGATGATGGAGAGTAGACTGATAAGGCGGTATTAGGATGGGTAGAATTTGTCCTGCGTTTTATGTAGAGAACACACTTGAGCCGTTTTTCCCCATTGTTCGTTTGTAAACATACTGGAACAGCTTGGCTAGGGGAGCGTGATGTTCTGGAGCACAAGTCTTCAGGACTATTGCCAGCATGTTATCAGGGCCTATAGCCGTTGCAGTATCCAGTGCCTTCAACCGTTTCTTGATATCAGTTAATCGAATTTGCTGAAGACTGCTCTCTGTAACGATGGGGACCACCAGAGGAGGCCAAAATGGATCACCCACTCAAACTTCTGACTGCAGATTGCAATGAAAGCTTCAGCCTTATATTTTGCACTGATGTGCTGGGTTCTTCCATCATTGAGGGGGTTGAGGATATTTGTGGAGACTCCTGCTCCGGTAAGTTGTTTAATCGTCCGTCACCATTCATGATCAGATTAGCAGGACTGCAGAGCTTAAATCTGATGCATTGGTTCTGTGATCGCTAAGCTCTGTCTGTCCCTTGCTGTTTATGCTATCTGGCACGCAGGTATTTCTGCTTGCAAGCTTCAGCAGATGAGCATTGTATCTTTATATGTTCCTGGTTCTGCTCCTGGAATGCCCTCCTGCATTCTCCATTGAACCAGGGTTAATTCTCTGGATTGATGGTAATGGTTGAGTGGGGGAATGCTGGGCCGTGATGTTACAGATTATGCTGGAGTACAGTTCTGCTGCTATTGATGATCCACGGTGTCTTATGGACGGACAGTCTTCAGTTGTTAGATCTGCTAAAACTTGTGCCATTTAGCATGGTGATAGTGCCACACAACACAATAGAGCTTATGGAGACAATAGACTTCGTCTCCACAAGGACGATGTGGTGGTCACTTTTACCGATACTGTCATGGACATATACATCTGCAGTTGGTAGATGAGTAAGGAGGGTTACATTGTGGGTGCACAAAATCATTTTGTTCCTATATTTTATATTGCGTAAACGCATTTCATTAATATTATCTCTGCTAATTTCTCATTGTAAATGTATTCTTGAATCTGTTCTTCATATGAGTTATAAAGAGTAACATTGCAATTCTGGTAACTGGGGAACATCACGGTGGGCGGCACGGTGGCACAGTGGTTAGCACTGCTGCCTCACAGCGCCTGAAGACCCGGGTTCAATTCCCGACTCAGGCGACTGACTGTGTGGAGTTTGCACGTTCTCCCCGTGTCTGCGTGGGTTTCCTCCGGGTGCTCCGGTTTCCTCCCACAGTCCAAAGATGTGCGGGTGAGGTGAATTGGCCATGCTAAATTGCCCGTAGTGTTAGGTAAGGGGTAATGTAGGGGTATGGGTGGGTTTCGCTTCGGCGGGTCGGTGTGGACTTGTTGGGCCGAAGGGCCTGTTTCCACACTGTAAGTCTAATCTAATCTAATCTAATCACTGTCCCTCTACCCAGTCTAATTAGTCATGTCCCCCAGTCCTCTCCCTCTTCTGTCGTTTCACCAATATTATAATCACAATGTAATCGAAATCCATAAAGTGACACTTCATGACAGTTCATTAACATCGATAACATCAGCAGCATGACCCAAGCTGCCCTCTCTGATCCTGGAATAACAATCTGAACTGTGTTTGTCATGTTCAATTCGCTGTTAACGTATCCATGCTGTTTGTTTGTTGTAACCCACGTTTCTTTTGGCACATTTTGCTCTCAGATCATGGATGATAGATCTTTTCTCAATGTTTTACTGATTTTGCAATGACTGATCAGTGATTATGGGATTTATTTCTGTACATATGAACAGAGAAGCATGTTTATGTTTCGTTAAATTTCTGGCATTACTTCCATATCCAAGGCTGACTGAATGATTACACACAAACAATCTTACATCTTCAACATTCTTTCCTTCAGTCATACCCATATCACACCCAGAATGCATAAATGTTCAACGTTATTTTGAATGTTAATAAAGTAGCATTGAATTCAAAGGGGTTAACTGGAGATATTTGTTCAGTGATTGTAATGATGTCAGTCTCCGTGGATCGTATGCGTCCTTAGAGAGTTCCTCTCTTCTATCAATAAGGGCATGCTTTCAGTGTTGTATCCCATAGTATGAGCGGAAGCATGGCTAACAGCAGTAACAGGAATTAGCAGCTTCAGAGAGAAGGACAGGACAGATGGGAATCTGGGAACATTAGACTGGAATGTCCCAACAATGGATCGGAGTTTATCCTATGGTCTTTTCTGGCTTTCCCAGCCTTGGATATCATTAGCATCGCGGATTGAAGGTTACTGATGGTTATTCAAGCTGGTTACTATCCTACCCTTGCTGCAGTTGGTGTTCCTGGTAAGTCACTCTGTCTGTTTACTGAAATGGTCTGAACTGAATCGATGCTCATTATATGCATATTTTGGAAAGGTGCAAGCCAACATTTATTTACAAATTTCTCCCCAATACGCGAGGGTAAAACACACTGTTCTCAACTTCTTTGATTCATTTTCTCCTGCAAAGTGTACATCTCCATACCCTCTCCACATACCAATCCTTTCCAATACCACCATTAAGACGTCCCAGTCTCCTCCTCAGCCTCAGTTCAATTCCTGAATAAACCACCGTTTGTGCCTTTGTTAATTCCAGATACATCTGTTTCAGGTCCCATTCTAACCACGTGTCCATTGCCAAATAATTGCACTTGAGATGATTAACTTGTTCTCTGCACAAAATCTGAAAGATGGGCAGACAGTATATGGTGGGTCACGTCATTGGCTCGTATTCCAGAACCACAGAATAATAATTTGTTGATATCGACTTGCCTTATGCCCATTAGAGAAGGCAGTGGGTCATCTTTCTCTGGTCAAGTCTCTGTTTAACTGCAAACCCACGGCAATGTGTTTTACTATTTATTGTCCTGTGGAACAGCTGAAACAACCACTCAATTCAAGCTCGGCATAACATGCTGGCCTGACCATGGCTGCACACATCCCGTGACGGCAGAACAAAAGGAATAGTAGCTCCCTTCCTCTGCCTGCATCCCATATTCCAACGGCTCATTTCTATTCAGTTAGGTAGACATTCACTGTTTTAGATGTATTCTTTGTGTTTGGGTCTCTGCCAAGAGTGATGTCCATCTCCATGGGCACCTCTGGTGCTGGCTTTATTAATGCTGACCTACAGATGTGAAGCTGTTTTTAAATTCTACATCAGTGGCAGTGCGTTGGAAATGAATGGCTTCCTGTCTCACACGAAAGAAATGGAGCCAGCTAAGTGAGGGAAAGGAATTATTGTGATCAAACCTGAGAGTATTGTTGAGGCAGTATTTGGGGTATTGTGGACAGATTTTCTTTCCATTATAAGGAGTGATCTCCTTATCACAGAGAGTGAAGAGGAGTTCCACCAGATTAATCCCTGGGATGATGGCACAATGAGGAGTGAGTGAAGGTTGATCTCCAGCGCTGTGAGAGAATAAGAGGTGATTGCAGTGAACCCTGAGAGTTATGGACAATCACTTCTTATATTCTAAACAGGCAATGAGAAGGTGATTAATTCCATGACTGCTATTTCACTCAGGATGTATGATTCAGGATAGTTTAATTGCCTGGGCGGATGTTACCCCCATCCACCCCAATCCCCAATCCCCATTAAGAGAGACGGAGAGGTCCAAGTTTTGAATAAACTCTCCTCACATTAGTACAGTGCAGTTGGTGTGCGATCCTGCACTGAATGTCATTTTATCCACCACCCCAACAGTACCCACAATACCTTCATTCTAAAACAGTTAACTATTCCCAACAGCTTCTGACTTCCATGAAGAACATGAATCTATCTTCTCAGAGATGCAGGGTACTTCCTTAATGTTTAGAACAGAAGTTTATAAGACATTGGAGCATAAATTAGGACAGTTAACCCATCGGGTCAGCTCCGTCTTTCAATCATCGCCGATAGGTTTCTCAAACCCATTCTCCGTCCTTCTCCCCATAACCCTTTATCCCCTGGATAATCAAAGACTATCTATCTCCATGTCAAATATACTCAATGACCTGCCCCCACAGCCTTCTATGGCAATAAATTTCAACGATTCACCATTCTATCGTCAGTTCTTATATTCAATGCTCCCAATCATAATTGAAATTGCCCTCCTAACTACTGCCTCAACCTACAAGCTGACCTTGAGAGAACCCTGCACTAGAACTCCCAAGTCCCTTTGCACTTCAGATTTCAGAATTTTCTCACCATTTAGAAAATAGACCATGCCTCTATTCTTCGTGTCAAAGTGCATGACCTTACACTTTCCAACGTTGGAATGCATCTGACTATCTCTTTACCTGCCCAAATCCTTGTTCATTCTCTCCGCTTCCTCAATACGATCTGCCCATCTGCCTATCTTTGTATCATTTGCAAACTTAGCCAGTGTGCCCTGAATTCCCTCATCTGGATTGTTAGTATAACAATAAAAAGTTATGATTCCAACACTGAGCATTCTGGATCACCACTTGTCCCCGGCTGCCATCCTGAAAAATACTATTTTATCCCCACTCTCTGCTTCCTGCCAAACAGACAAACTTCTATCGATGCCACTGCCTTGCCTCTAACACCACGGACCCTTATCATACTCAGTAATCGCCTGTGTGACACCTTGTCAAAGGCCTTCTTGAATTCCAGGTGGATTACATCCATTGCCTGTGCTTGGTCGAGCTGCTCATTTCCTCTTCAGAGACTTCCAATAGATTTGTCAGGCAATAACTTGCCTTGATGAAATCATGCTGAATTTGCCCTAATTTACCAAACATTTTCAAGTATTCAGAAATCTCAATCTTCACAATGGATTGCAGGATCTTACCCACGGTAGAGGTTAAACTATTCATGGTTGTTGTTTTTTTTTGTCTTTTTCCTTACTCTCTTGTTAAAAAGGGGTGTCACGTTAATGGGTATCCTGTGCTCTGGGATCATTCCTTACTCTAGTAGTTCCTGAAAGATCACCACAATTGGCTCCACTGCCTCTTCAGCTATCTCCCTTATAATACTGGGATGTAGTCCATCTGGTTAAGGTTATTTACCCACCTTCAGGCCATTACATTTTTTACTAGAATGTTCTCCATGGTGGTGGCCATCATACGCAGCTCTGGCTCATCAATCTCTTGAATGTTTAAGGTATTGCTCGTGCCTTCCACCATGAAAGCTGATGCAAAGTAGTTATTCAGTTCCTTGGGCATTTTATCGTTCCCTACTGCTATATCTCCAGTGTCATTTTCCAGCAGTCCAATGTTCACTTTTGCCGCTCTTTTATGCTTTATATATCGAAAGAAACTGTTACAGTCTTCTTTTACATTACTGGCTAGCTTACCCCCATATTTAATAATCTCCCTCCTTATTTGATTTTGTTTGCCCTCTGTTTTGTCTTTGTAAGCTTTCCAATCCTCAGGTTTCCCACTGCACTTTGCCACATTATATCATTTCTCTTTTGCTTTTCTGCTATACCTGACTTCCCTAGTTAGCTACGGGTTGTCCCATCCTCCCAATACAAGTCTCTTTTTCCTCAGGATAAATCCCTGCTGTATCCTGAATTACTCCAAAAAAAAACTCCTGCCATTGCTGTTGCACTGTCTTTCCTGCTGGGCCCGTCTCCCAGTCAATTCTACCCAGCTCCTCACTCAAGTCTGTGTAATTGTCTTTATTCAGCTGTAATACCGTTACTTTTGATTCTAACTTCTCCATCTGAAAATGCAGAGTGAATTCAATCATATTATGTTCACTGTCACCTTAAGCTCCCCTCACCTAGTCTGCCTGCACAATCTGCTCCAAAAAGCCATCTCATGCACCTCCCAGACATTCATTTTCCTGCCAACCACTATCAATCTGAATTCCCACTCCACCTGTATAATAAAATCCCACATACTCACTGTAGCTTTGCCTTTCCTACAGATATTTCTAGCTCCTGGTGTATTTTACACCACAGCTCCCTGTATATGACTCCAACTGCATTATTTCACATTTTTGACACCCCAATTCTACAGAAACAGATTCTACACCATCTGACTTTATTTAATTTCGTATTATTGATTATTGATTCAATTCCATTCTTAATACTCAGACAACTGTGTCTCTCTGCCTACCTGCCTATCTTTTCCACTGGATGAATATCCTTGAATATTCTGCTCCTAGTCCTGATCCTCTTGCACCGATGTCTCTGTAATGCCCACTATGTCGGACCTGCCAATTTATGGATGAGTCACAAGCTCATTTACCTTATTCCTTATACTGTATGCACAGTTCAGTATTGTATTACCCGGCACTCTTCTCATTGTCATTTGTTTGTCCAGCTGTTGGTACCTACATGGACCCTGACCACTGGATCATTCCCCTCCCGCTCCAAGTTCTGCAACCCAGATGATATATCCCAAACCCGAGCACCATGTAAGCAACACAACCTTCAGGACTCTTAATCCCGACCACGGAGAACAGTATCTATGCTTTTAACTGTACTATTCTCAATTATCCAGCATTGGGCAGCATGGTGATACAGGCAATGCTGCCTCACAGTGCTTGGGACTCGGGTTCATTTCCAATCTCTGGACCCTGTCTGTGTGGACTTTGTACATTCTTCCCGTTCCTGCATTGGGAGCATTAACTCTTTTCTCTCTCCACATTACGTCTCTGTGTTTGCTTCAGATTTCTCCCATCTACAGTATTTTTGCTTTGTTCGATTGAGAAATGCAGCAAACGTGATGGGTTTTTGTAAAAGCAGCCGTGGTTCGCGGTTTCCTCTGGGTGTTAAGGAATCGTGCCCGGTCACATGTCTGAGTGCAGCGTCCCTGGATGCCCAATCCATCTCTCTCAGTTCCCGCAGTAGATCGGCACTACATGCAGCATTTCCTTGTGCCACCCCTGGGACTCCCCACACCCCATTGCCTGGCACTAGATACTCCCTTCGCAGTACTGTGCACACAACGACACTGGGAACTTTCTGACCCGCTGGAGATGCTGGGTAAAACCCTATCATTGAAAGGAACAGAATAACTAGAATCCAACTGAATAGCAAAGCTGAGTAAACAGGCTGAATTACATCCATCTGCTCTGACATTTTCTAACCTTCTGTTTATCCTCGTCCATCTGCAAATAGATGGCCCATATGTATACCTTGTCAAACAGGTTTGGTGGCGGGGATAAATATCAGATCCGGTGGTGATTGGACTGATTCAGTGGTCTCACTTTCCTGACGTCACACTTAAGTTTTTATTATCAGTTTAAAGAAAAGGCCTTGCTGGAGTTGTGCTGGAAGGATATTTTGGCCATATTAGAATATGTCACGTGCGAGTAAGGTTAGGAATCGTAAGGTAGCGCAGTTAAATACACGGTCGGGGAGGCAGCACTTCCGATATGTGGATCATTGGGATTCCCGAGTCGGGAGGGTATATACAAAAAGGACGGCATGAACCTGAACGGGCAGCAATTTGCGATATGTGGATTATTGGGATTCGCAGGTCATTAGGATACACACAAGAAGAACAGGATGCACATGAACTGATAACAATCTCCGATATGTGGATCATTGGGATTCCTGGGTTGTTAGGAGATAAACAAGATGGCCAGGATGGAGTTGAACTGACAGCAATCTCCTGGAAGACAGGTTAGCTATTGTCTTTACGAGGGTTTAAACTAGTATGTGGCGGGGGGGGGGATGGTGGGGGGCGGTGGGTGTGCAACCACAGCAGTAGGTCCAAAGGTACAGTGACTGAGGGGGTGTTGGAAAATAATCCCAGTACAGCTAAGACCGAAAAAACAAAACAGATGGTACTGAACACAATGGCCTGGCAGACTGAAGTGTGCTGATTTTAATATGAGGAATCTGTTTGTTTGAACAGATATTTCAATGTTGCTGCATGTCAGAAAATATGAAGAGATAATGGTTAATTGTCCACTGTGTCCTTCACTGGACCAGCTTGTCTCTCCAGGCACCAAAACTTGTTACGGTGGGTCAGAGAACTTCAGAATTAACACAACACAGAAGGAGGCCATTCAGCCCACCATGTGTCCATGAGCTCTACAACCTGAAAACTTGGAAATAGAGGGAATGATAGGAGCTAGACTGAGAGGGAGAGAAATAAACAGAGTGAAAGACAGTGAAGTGAGATAAATAAAGTGAAGAAAAGGAGCGACAGAGTGAATGAGAGCAATGCGTGTCAGACGAATGTGAAGTTAGATCAGGAGACAGCATGAGGAGAAATACACAGAAACGTTTTTTAGAAACTCTCACAGATTGTAAGCCCTTTGTCTGCTGCCATACCCTGTGAGCACCATGCTGATACTGGCTGTCATCCCAGATCATTTATCACCAATAACATACCAGAGCTGAGTAGCTGACAGCGAAACACAATCCAATAGACCAATAGATTGGTTCCAGAGAGAAGGTAAATTTATTTAAATATTCTGGGCCAACAGGAACTTGTAGCCCCTCTAGACAATGTGTGAGAGGCAGGGTGGAATCTCAGTGAAGGGAATCACTGGCAGAGGGGAAATCAGGATCTCAGCTGTGGGTCAAATAATGATTGATAAAGTTTGCACACCACTTCCATGGCTTTGTAATTCACATTACAATTTATATAGTTCCACATAGCAAGTGTATTTTAACAATATTGTCTTTTTGTCGTTTTCATATTTTGGTAGATACAGAAAAGCTTTTTTTTTATCCTTGTATTTGTGTTGAATAAATACATTTTATTACTGAGGAAGAAAGGACCTGCTCCGATGGGACAGTCGTCATCTGAACCGTGCTGGGACCAGAATCCGAGTGAATCCTAACCAGGGCTGCAGACAGAGCTTTAAACTGATTAGGAGTGTGTGTGTTTGTGTGCTCGGTGGGGGTGCAGTTATTAGGTTTAATTAGAAAAGCCGAATTAAAAGCGGAGGTAAGAGTACAGAACTCAGGAGAGGTTATTAAAATCTCCAGCACAGGCACAATTAGGATAGAGCATCTGGAAATGTTTAACATATCAAACTTCAAGCACACTGCACAAATGAATGACAATGAGAAGAGGGGCGGTTAATGCAGGACTGAAGGGGTTACAACTGAATGCATGCTGTATAAGGAATAAGGTAAATGAGCGTGTGGCGCAGAATTAAGTCGGCAGGTATGAAGCAATGGGCATCACGGAGATGTGGCTGCAAGGCGATCTGAATATGTATCCTTTCGAAAAGAGAGGCAGGTGGGCAGAGGGAGTGGATTTGCATTAATAGTAAGAAATGAGATTACATCAATAGTAAGAAAGGAAGTAAGGTGAGATGGTGTAGAATCTGCGTGGGTAGAATTGAGGAACCACAAACGTACGAGAACCACAGTTGAAGACTTGTACAGGGCTCCAGAGGTAGTCAGGTGCTGGGGCACAAGATACACCAGGAGATAGAAAAGATGTGTAGGAAAGGCAAAGTAAAGTAATCATGGGTGATTTCAGTATGCAGGGGAACTGGGAACATCAGATTGGTAGTGGTTCGCAAGAAAATGAATTTTGGGCTTGTTTATGATATGGCTTTTTGGAGCAACTTCTGGTGGAGCCCACTCGGGAACAGATGATACTGGATTTAATGACGCAGGATTCGTAATGGAGATTAGGGTGAAGGTAAACTTCGGAAGCAATGATCAGAACATGGTTGAATTTCTTCTGCAATTTGAGAGAGAGAAGTTAGAATCAGAGGTAACAGCATTTCAGCTGAATAAAGGCAGCTACAGAGGCATAAGGGAGAAGCTGGGTGGAATTGACTGGGAGAGAGGTCAAGCATGAAAAACAGGGGAACAGAAATGGCAGCAGATTCCAAGATTAATTCAGGAGTCACAGCAGGGATTCTTGCCGAAGAATAGAGGCATGGTACAGGGAGGATGAGACAGCCAGGGCTGATGACGGAAGTCAGAGATTGCATACAAGCAAAAGAGCAAGCGTATAATGTGGTGAGGGGCAGTGGGAAAGTAGAGAATTGGGAAACTTACAAAGACTAACAGAGGGCAAAAAAGGACAGAGAAGATTAGATATGGAGGTAAGCTAACCAGCAATACAAAGGAGACTGTAAGAGGATCGTTAGATATATAAAGCACAAAAAAGAGGCAAAAGTGAATATGGACCACTGGAAAATAATGCTGGAGAGACAATAGTGAAAAACAATGAAATGAATGAGGGACTTTGCATCAATGTTCATGGTGGAAGACACGAGTAATTTCCCCAAAATTGAAGAGAGTGAGAGGGCACAGCTGGGTATGGTAGTCATCACCAAGGAGAACGTGCTAGAAAACCGAATGACCTGAATTTGGATGAATCACCTGAACCATATGAACTACACCCCAGCATTGTAAGGGAGATAGTTGAAGAGGTAGTGAAAGTGAAAGTGGTATTCTTTCAGGAATGACTAAAATCAGGAAAGTCTGGAAAATTTCTGACGTGACACTCCATTTAATAAGGAGAGTTAGGCAGACAATGGAAAATTACAGACTGATTAGCCTAACCTTAGTTGTGGTAACATCCTGGAATCCATCGTGAAGGATGGGATTTCTGAATATTTGGAAGTATTTAGCAAAATAGTGCAAAGTCAGCATTATTTCATCAATGGTAGGTCATGCGTGACAAATCTGCTGGAATACTGTGAGGGAGTAACGAGCAGATTTGACCAAGGAGAACCAGTAGATGTTATCCACCTGATTCTCTAAATTCCTTTGATAAGGTGCCACGCAGTAGTCTATTGAGAAGGATAAGGCCCCTGGTGTTCCAGGCAAGGTGCTAGCTTGAATAGATGCATGGATATCTGACAGAAAGCAGAGAGTGGGGATAAAAGTGTCCTTCTCAGGATGGCATCTAGTGACGAGTGGTATTCCACAAGACTCAGTATTGGGACCACAAAATTCGCTTTGTGCATTAATGGTCTACATGAAGGAACTAAGGTCATTCTGACAAAGTTTTCAAACAGTGCAAAGATGGAATAGAGGGATAAGTAGCATCAAAGAGGTGGTTCGGCTGCAGGAGGGTGCAGGAGCACCCTCTATCACCACTATGATGCTCGCCTTCCGGACCACCAACCTCGGGATACAACGCATCATCCTCCACCATTTCTGTCACCAACAGTCAGACCACACCACCAGAGATATACTTCCCTCCCCACCCCTATCGGCATTTTGCAAAGAACATTCCCTTCACGACTCCCTCGTTAGGTTCACGCGTCCCGCCTCCCACATCCCAACAAGCCACCTTCCACTCCCGGCACCTTCCCTTGCCAATGCAAGAATTATAAAACCTGTGCCAACAACTTCCTCCTCACCTCAATCCAAGGCGCCAAAGGATCCTTCCACATCAGGCAGCGAATATCCTGTGCATCCAAACACCTCATCTAGTCAGTCCATTTCTTATGGTCTTCTCTACACTGGGGAGACAGGACGTCAACTTGCAGAACGTTTCAAGGAACACTCTCCGGCACATATCAAACAACCCCACTTCCCTGTGGCTGAATACTTCGCCTCCCCCTACCACTCTTCAAACGACATACAGGTTCTTGGCTTCCTCCACTGCCACATTCTAGCCACGAGACCTCTGGAGGAAGAGCGCGTTGACTTCCACCTTAGAACCTTCAACCACATGGTATCCAGCGCAATGTCACCAGTTTCCTCATCTTCCCTCCCTCCATCTTATCCCATATCTAACCCTCCCATTGAGCACCACCTGTTGAACTGTCCTACCTGTCTATCTTCCTGCCCATCTATCCACTCCACCTTCCACTCTCACCACTCACCTCCATTTAGCCATCATCTTCCAAGCTACCTTCCTCCCAGCCCCTCCCATTCATCTCTCAATCCCTTTCCGCCCACCCACTTCATTCCTGATAAAGGATTTATGTCTGAAACGTCGAATATCCTGTTCCTCAGAGTCTGCCTGACTGGTTGTGCATTTCTAGCACCACACTTTTTGACTCTGATCTCCAGCATTTGCTCACTTCCTCCTGCTGAAGGATTTGCACAGGTTAGGGGAGTGAGCAAAGAAGTGGCAGATGGAGTATATCGTGGGCAAGTGTGAGGTCATGCAGTTTGCCAGGAAAAATAAAGGCATGGACTATTTTCTAAATAGCGAGCAAGTTCAGAAGACTCCAGGGGAGGGGTGGGGGTTGAGTGCCAATCCAAGGATCTTGAAAGGTAAACCTGCAGGTTGTCAGCAGTTGGGAAGGCAAATAAAATGATTCCATTTATTTCAAGAAGGCTTGAATATAAATGTAGGGATATACTTCTGAGGCTCTATAAGATTTTGGTCAGGCTACAGTTGGATTATTGTACACAGTTTTGGGTCCCATATCTCAGGAAGGATGTACTGACCCTGGAGCATTTTCCGACAAGATTCACAAAAGTGGTCTGAGAATTGAAAAACTTAACATATGAGAACATCTGAGGGCTCTGGGTCTATATTGGATAGAGTTCAGAAGGATGTTAGGAGGTCTAATTGAAACTTACAAAATATTGAATGACCTGGACAGGGTGCATTTTGGGAAGATATTTCCAATGGAGGGAGACTAGGACCCATGGGACAGAGTAAAGAGAAGACCTTTTCAAACACAGATAAACACGAACCTCTTCAGCCAGAGAGTGGTGAATCTCGGGAATTCACTGCTACGGAAGGCTGTTGAGGCCAGGTCATTGAGTATATTTAAGAGTAAGACAGATAGGTTCTTGATTGTAAAAGAGATGAATGGTTACAGATAGAAATCGGAAGAATGGTGTTGAGAAGCTTAACAGCCAGCATTGAATGGCGGAGCAGGCTCAATGGGCTGAATGGCCAAATTTCTGCTCCAATGTCTTCTGGTCGTATGGTTAATATTGGCTCTCTTCATTCCACATTGGAAATGTATCCTGGAATTTGATTTTCTTATGATTTATAAAGAGTAACATCCCAATACTGATGACTGGGAAATATCATGTTCCCTCCCTCCAGTCTCTGCAGCCATGTCCCCAATAATATAATCACACTGAAATTGAGAACCAATGAATGGTACTTAATCACAGTTGATTGACATCAACAACATTAACAGCACGACACTCACCTGCCCTCTCTGATCCTCGACTAACCATCTGAATTGTGTGTCACATCATATTCTCTGTTAATATATCCATGCCATTTGTCTGTTATAACTCATGTTGTCGTAGGCACATTTGCCTGTCAGGTTATGGACTAGAAACGTTCTCTCCATATTTTACTGACATTATAATCACTGATCAGTAGTTACAGTTTGTATGTTTCCATTTATAAACTGAGAAATTTGTTTATGTTCTGACAATCGTTTGAAATTACTCCCACATCCAAGGCAGATTGAATGATTATACACAATCAATCTACCATCTCCAATATTCCTTCACTTGGCCACCCACATGTATCCCCAGCTAAATGAATAAATTTTAAACGTTATTTTGAATTTTAATAAAATCAATATTGAACTCAAAGGGGTTAAATGGAGCTATTTGTTCAGTGACTGTGATTAATGTCAATCTCCGTGGATCCTGATTATCCCAGTGGAGAGTTTCCATCGTTGAAAGATAAATGGGCTCTGTTCACTGTGAGTAGGAGCATCACTAACAGCACTAACAGGGATCAGCAGCTCGAGAGAGAGGGAGGAAAGATCGGAATCTGAGAACATTAGACAGGAAAGTTACAACAATTGTTCATAATCTGAGGACCATGAATTGGAATGTTCTAACAATGGATCAGAATCTGAGAATAGTAGACTGGAATGTTCCAACAATGGACAGGAGTTTATCTTCGGGTCTTTACTGGCTTTCTCAGCCTTGGATATCATTAGCATATCGGATCCTGGATATCCTTTGGATTATTCAAGGTGGTTACTATCACATCCTCGCTATAGTCGGTGTTCCTGGTAAGTCTTTACATTTGTCTCCTAAACCGGGTTGAATTGAATTTCTGCTCATGATATCTAGATTTTGGAAAGTGCAAATCAATATCTTCAGTTCCAAACAAAAAATTATTTCCTTATATACTATAACTATCAAACTACGATTTATACATTATTCACTGATATGCGAGAAGGAACCAGACTCTTCTCAAACTCCATAATCTATTTTGCCCTTCACAGATTTACATCTCCAACTCCTCCCCACTCACCAATCCTGTCCAATATAACCATCATGATATCCTAGTCTCGTCCTCAGTCTCAGTGCAATATCTGAATAAACCATCTGTGCCTTTGTTCAATCCGGATGCAACAGTTTCACGTTCCTAGTAACCATGTCCGTCACTAAATAATTGCTGTTGAGAATGTTTAACTTGTTCTCTGCACATAAGGGAAGACAGTTTATGGTGGTCCAGCCATTGACTCAAAATCTAGAGCCACAGAATAATGGTCTGTTGATATCTCATGACGGAAATTGGGGAGTTTAAAAGCAACCATTATCATTTGTTATAAAAACCAATCTGCTAGCCTCAAGTACTTTAGGGAAGTCAATGTGTCATGCTTCCCTCGTTAGGTTTCCGTGTAACTTCTGTGATGAACACGTGGAAGTACTGTACCTTTAAGAGAATGAAAAACCAACAATAACTACCTGACAGCACCAAGAGTTCTGAAAAATAGATATAATGTAACATTTGGTCGAACAACCCGATTAGCTCATTGTCTCGAAACAAATTCAATTGTAACAAGTTTTAAATTATACCCCAAAATACCCACTTCCAACCAAGTTTTAATTTCTTATATTGACAATCGTAACAGCCAATGATACAATCCAACAGTTTGTCCGTACAAGACTTTGGAAAATTGAACAGTTGAGAGGAGAACGGCCATGCTACCAGCATGCAAAGACTGCCTGAAAAATAGCTCTCATATAGGTACCTTTATTGATTAGTAACTGGTGATGCAGAGTCCCCAAGAAGAAATGAAGACAGGAATATGGAGAAGAACCAAAAGCTTCCTGGTTGTGAGATAAGAAGTTTTGTTTTGTAAATCTTAATTAGGAGTTTTATCAGACTATTGTGGAGGGGGAAGCTAAATGATAGGTTAGAGGAAGAAGTTGTAAATAGTCGTTCGTTTATTATTCTCTGTTATACTTTAAGAAGTAAAGTTGTTCATTTTTACTTTAAATAGATTTGGACTCTAGAATAATCACAGATAACAGCATGTGATAAATCTTTTCTCTGTTGCTGGTTTTAATTAAACAGGAAGACTTATCGTGTGTTGTAACACTATGAACCCATAGTTTTACTATTTACGGTACTGTGGAACAGCTGACCCAGCCACTCAGTTCAATATCTACATAAGATGCTGCCCTGACCAGGGCTTGGTACATCCTGTGAGAGAAGAATAAAGGTAAAGATAGCTCCCTTTCTCTGCCTGTTTTCAGTATTGCTACATCTCATTTCCATTCAGGTACGTGATCATCCCCTATTTTAGGTGTATACAGTCTCATTGCAATTCTCCCCAAGAGTGATGCACATCTCCACAGGTATCTCTGGTGCTGACTTTATTGATGCTGACGTACAGATCTAAGGCACTTATAAATTCCATGTCAGTCGTTGTGCATAGAGAAGGAATGGCTTTTTGTGGCACATGAAATAAATGGCGATGTCTAACTTAGAGAAAATATGTTTTTTGACAATCCCTGAGAGTGTTGTTGAGCAGTATTTGGGGTATTGTGGATCGACTTTCTCTCAAGTTTCACCAGACTAATCCATGGGATGTTGGCACCATGAACAGTGAGTGAGTGAGAGAATAAGAGGTGATTGCATTGAACCTTCAGGGGGATGGACAATCACTCATGATGTTCTAAACAGACAATGATACAGTGATAAGTTCCATGGCTTTTTTCAAACTCAGATTACATGATTCTCGATAGATTAAGAGCCTCTGAGAACGTTCCACCCAACCACCCCCACTCCCTATTTCAACTGAGACAGAGAGAGAAAGAGAGGAGAAAGAGAGGAGAGATAGATAGATAGATAGATAGATAGAGAGAGAGAGAGAGAGAGAGAGAGAGAGAGAGAGAGAGAGCCTCCGGCTTTTGAAAAACTCTCACAACATTACTACAGTTCAATTGGTGCGTGATCGTACAATGAATGTCACGTTATACATATTCCCGACAGCAGCAACTATACATTCATTATAAAAGAGTTAACTCTTTCCAGAATTACTGAGAGAAGGAAAGTATTTTTACACGACAGGAAAGAAACGGAGATGTCTCAGCGGAAAAAGAGTTATTGTGATCATCGCTGAGAGTGTTGTTGAAGCAGCATTTGGGATATTGTGGACAGACTTTCTCTCCTTTATAAGGAATGATCGCCTTGCCACAGAGAGTGCGCAATGGAGTTTCACCAGGCTAATCCCTGGGATTATGGTACCATGCCGAGACACTGAAGATTAATCTCTGGCGTTGTGAGAGAATGAGAGGCGATTATACTGAAACTTGAGGGGGAAGGACAGTCACTCACGATGTTCTAAATAGACACTGATACAGTGAAATATTCCATGGCTTCTTTTTTACTCGGGTTGCATGATTTTCGATAGTTTAAGAGCCTCTGAGAATATTCCCCTCACTCCACACCCAATACCCGTGTCGCATGAGAGAGACAGAGGGCCAGTCGTTTAATAAACTCTCCCCACATTAATACAGTGCATTTGGTGTCTGGTCCTGCACTGAAAGTCTCATTATCCGCAATCCCTACAGCAGCCACAATGCGTTCATAATAAAATAGTTAACTATTCCCACCAGATTCTGACTTCCATAGAGACAGTGGATGTGTCTTCTCGGCGATGGAAGATGCCTCCTTGAGACTTGGCACAAATCATTTGGCTTGCCTTCTCATTGCCAGCAAACTATGTTAAAGCACCACACGTTCTACAAACAATGGAACCATGATTAACATCATGTAGTCCTCTGTCAGTGCCGTCTCGGTTTCATTGGTTTGTCACGTTAGAATATCAGTGACCCCCTCTTGTTCCTGTATAACTGTTTCGGAGGGATGAATAGCCTCCTCCTGGTCTCATGGAACAGGTTTAAGGGTCTGATTGGGCTCTGCCTGTTCCTGTTTAACAGCTCGACGCACTGACCAGACCACTCTTCTTCCTGTGTAACAGGCAGGAGTATTGAATGTGGTGTCACTCTTCCTGTTCCTGAATGTTAGCCCATACCTGTGTGCAACCAGCTGGAGATACTGAATTAGCTTTTTTAACTGTGGAAACGTGCAATGTCCGGCCGTACCGACACTTTAGCAGCACAAACCGGAATGCTGTCCGAGTCTTGCTGCACATGGACACAGAATGGTTCAGGAGCTGGTTGGGGGGCAAAATGTTCTGAACATTCTGTGATCTTCAGTCATCATACCTACTTCAGATCTTATGATGGGAAAATACATTGATGGAGCAGCTGGAGATGTTTGTGTTGAGGAGGCTAACCTGAGGATCTCCTGCAGAGATGCACCGGGACTGAGAGGGTTGTTGGCGATTGACCCCAAACCTCTTTATTTCTGTTAAAGACCCCGTCCAGTGGGAAGGTTACATCTGATCCACATTGAGCTCAAATAAGTAGGTGGTCCCGTTGCCATCCTCAGACAAACGCAGCCTTGGTGTCAAAACTATTCGCTCTTTCCTGAGTCCCTGTGTTCAACCCTTGTTCATATCAATAGGTGTTGGTGTATGTGTAGGGAGGGCTTTCCTCTCACAGAAGGTAATCACTGTCGGGAATGATCTGGGCTATAGAGCTAGGGGAGCTATATCACTGAAAGCATTTAAGGAGGTGATAGATGGATTTTTGACTTGTCAGAGAGCAAAGGGGTGAAGAATTGGGCATTAAAGAGGAGTTACTGTCAACAGTAGATCAGCCATGACGGTATACAATTGCTTGATCATCCGAATTATCTGATCCTGTTCCTTTTGTCCTCATATTCAGTAATTGCAAAGTTAATGGCTTTAATCTTCCTGAATGTTATTTTATTAAACGTTGCAATCAGAGAGAGTAAGGTATTTTGTGAGTCATCTCGAGTTGAGGTATGGGGACTGTATTCACCGTGAATCTGGGTCTATAATATCACCAACAAATGAACCACAAGTTGCAGAGAGGAACCACGATGTAAAGGGACTAGAGATTTGTTTCGAACCAAATAATATTTTCCAACAGACACCAAACCATGTACGATAGTCTTGAGGGACTGAATGAGATTCTATGTTACTGTTGAGCAGGTATTTGGAGCAAGTGGCCACGATCTGTTCCTTGCTGGAGCTGTGAGGAGCTGAATAGAACATAGCAACACAGGACTGAGCAGCAGGAGTGGGCCATTAACGATTTTGTCACCACTCATGTGGTTTTGGTCACAGCAGCACGTTTCTGTCTTTTTATCATTTTACTACATACAAAAACAACTTTGAATAAATGCAAACATCCAGGCACCACAATCCTCTGGGGAAGGGAATTTCCACTTGAACAGCCCTTTGAGAATTTCTCATTTGTGGTCCAACAAATGTTGGAGGGTCACTATGTCCTTTTCCAGTCCCACTCCTCCACTGGTTACACACATCTTAAATGCAGCCAATTTAGTGATGTGGCCAATGACATAGGTCGCAAAGTAGGCCATTTTCTAGAAAAATGTGAGAAACAGAAAGTTGAACTCATCACAAATGGTAAAATGATAGAGTGCTCTAAATGTAATTCTACCTTTGAAGTTGTACTGCTGACACAAGTTACTGGGAGTAAGATTTATTTCTGGAACATTGGGATTTGGCTGAATTCCCTTTGTTTCAGGCAATGGAGAGATTCCAGTGAATCCTCACCAGGAATCCTTCACAAATGGTAAAGATGACGCAAGGATTTTATGATCTCACACTTTGCTATGGGGCGGAACAAAGTAAGAGAGAGGGATCAATCGACTGCTACCTCTCAGACAGGGAACATTTTTATCTCTCTCTGTGTTGGAACATGCAATTTTGTCACTGAACACCAAACTGGACCATGTGCGATCTCCTGGAACATTCTCTGGAAAACCTGATTATGGATTATATGCAGGTGTGTCATTGCTCTTGTTGTACACAATTCCTTCCAATCGCAAACAAATGTTCCCACTTTATAATTTGAAGACATGCTTACATGTGTCTGTGTAATTTGTAAATATTGGTAGGTGTCTTCATAGTATGTGTGTTAATATCAATGCATCTGTTTCTTAAAGTTTATTCTCTAGCTTTAGTCTCCCTGACAGGAGATAATATGCATCCAGCTGATGCACTTTTCAGAAAGTCATGGATGGTTCAATACTATTTCTCAGCTAAGATCAAAACTGCTAATCCCCCTTAACAAAAGGCCGGCATTCCAGGAATGAGTAAAGGGAAACCTCTTTGAAAATCTTCGAAAATAATTATATCTTTTTTATTTTAGTGTTATGGGATCAATCCTGTACACAGTGCATCGGGTGTGGTCTCAGCAATGCCCTGTACAGATGCAGTAAAACATTCCTGCAATTAAACCTGATACCTTTTGCCAAAAACAGCATCATTCCACTTACCTTCCAAATCACTTGCTCCATCCTACTTCATATGATTCATGTCGCAAGAACATGGAAACCTCCTGTATCACAGAGTTCGGCAATCTCTCTCCATTTAAATTATTTACAATTGTTTCAACCTTCATGCCGAAATTGACAACTTACATTGTTATTTATGCTGAAGGTTTGCTCACTAACCTTCCCTGCTGGTATCACATTGCAGACTCACTATCTCCATTTGACGACACATTGAATGACCATCTTAGTGTACGAGCTCATTGAGCTCCAAGCCATTCCCTCTCCTTCCTCCAGGTCTTTGATACAGATTGTTGATCATTGATGATCCCACAGTTATCCCTGAGGAACTCCATCAGTTACAGTTTTGCAACCTGAAAATAAACATTTATCTCTATTCTCTATTTCCTGTTAGCGACAGCTTCACTGTTCCTGTGTAGCGGCTCGGGTGGGTTGAATGGCCTCCTCCTGGACTGTTTAGTGTACTTCATTCTATATTCCTGTGTAATTCCTTAGAGGGGCAGAATGGTCTTCTCCTGCGTCATTGTAACGATCCTGTCTGACTGAATAGAGTTTTCCCCAACCCTGTAACAGCATCGAGCAGTGGATTGAGGGAACATCACATAGGATAGGGGAAGAAGTTGCCCATTGGGCTTCTCCATTCAGAATGTTCATGGCTAATCCGAGTGTGTCTGACCATCCATTTCCTGTCTGTTCCCAATAAACACTGACCCTTCTATCCAGTAAAGATCAGTCGAGCTCAGCCTTGAATATCTTCAATAACCGAGTCTTCACTGCTCCTTGAGGATGAGGACACCACAGCAGCACAACACTAAATTGAAAGGGACGTCCTTATTTCATTGTCGGATTGTTATTTTAAAACTGTGTTAACTGAACATCAAATCACCACCTCTTTTCAGACATATGGACAGAATAATTAGGAATAATTTGGAACATAATCCATTCCGGACTCCAAACCTACCCCACATCCCCACTGCCCCTTCCCAATCAAATATGTATCGCACCCAGCCTCTGCTGCTGTCTCAGGAAGAGAATGCCTGACAGCATAATACCGCAAGAGCATTAAGGAAATGAGCAGATTGAGGCCATTCAGCTTATTGAGTCAGAACTTCCGTTCAATAATTTCTTATTTGTACATGACCTCATTCTTCTGTCTTCTATCTAGAATCCTTGATCTCCTTACAAATCAAAAACATATTGAATTGTGTCTTAATGACACTAGTGTCTGTGCCTCTGTGTATCTGTATGTGAGTAAGTGTTTGTGCGTGTGTGTGTGTGTGCCTCTGTATGTGTGTGTGTACCTGTGTTTGTGTGTGTCTGTGTCCATATGCTTGTTATCTGTGTGTTTACGGTCTACATCAGTCTGTCTGTGTTTCAGCCTGTGTTTCGATCTGTATTTATGTCCATTTGTATGTGACTGCATATATATTTGTGTGTTTATACGTGTATGTATACCTATCTCCTGGTAAGTATTGTGTGTGTGTGTGTGTTCATCTATATATTTCTGTGTCTGCATCTCTGTGCAGGGAGGTATCTGTGTATTTTTTTTTGGAAGTGTAAGGACTGTTGTTGGAACTGTCAGTGGGTTTACTTTGAGAATCGTCTTTCACTGAACATTGCTCCTTAACTGGTCAGTAGGGCGTGGATGCTTCAGACTCTCCACACGAGGCGTCCTGGTCCTCTCCAGCTCTTCAAGAGTTCTCCGCACATGGAGGGTGGAGGGGAGTGAGGTAACGCATATCGGGCAATCCACTAAACGGCTTGGCCCTTTCTATCCTATTCAGGCTGTTTCTCCTCGAATGGGAGAAAGGGATGGAGGGACAGTGGGACTGGGTAACCCGACTGTTTGTGTTGGTGTAGGTGGGGGGAGTTGTGAGGTATCTGGAATGGGTCAGTCGACAGTTTTGAATCCATATAGTATGATTAGTTGCTGAATTCAATAGTGAGAGTGGGAGTGCCTGAGCCTTATTTGGAGACAGAGCATGAACCTTGTTCGGGGTTAGGTGCCATAACAGATATACAGTGAGTGTGAGGGAGCAGAGAGTATATGGTAACTCGTATCCTAACAGAGTGAGGAGGATATTGTTGTTTGTCCAGTATTGTGGGCCATTTCTTCAGATCATCTTAGCGTCGAGGTAAGCATCCCTGAATGTCTTGTCCAAGTTGGTCACTAATAACGACACAGACCTGTCCCTCAGCTTCCACAGAATCAGTTTCGGTAGAGTTTACAGATAGCAAGGAGAAGCTAATATTGGTGTGTTATTTTTTATACCAAAACGGTAGCAGAAAATCTGAGCATCATATGCTCTTGAAATTAGATAGGCAAGTATTGTGGATACCGCAGTCTTATTGAATGGTCTCAAGTTGTATCTAAGCTGTGTTAACTATGACACAGAGGTGGGTTGAAGAGTACGTTGTGAAGCAAAGTACAGAGCAGGTTATTTTGAATCTGATGTTGTATGGTCAGAATGGCGAATTATTAACCTTGGTCTGAAGCAGCTTTTAAGGGATAATGGCATATATAAGATGCATTTTCCAAGGTGTCTGTATACCATATAGAATGCTTGAATATTCTAGATAAACATCATGGAAGACTGGAGGCTAGAGTGTCAAGATATTTTCAGTGAATTTGGAAAGTATAATGTAACATTCAGTGGTAAGCAATGGTTGTTAGAGCCATAGAGTCTAACAGCACGGAGACAGGCCCACCAGACCAAACTGGTCCATTCCGACCAAAATGTCCATCCACGCTGACCCCATTTCCCTGCCATTGCCCTGTCACCTTCTAATCCTTTCCTATCCGTGTGTTTGTTCAAATGCCTTTTAAATTTTGTTAATGTATCCGCCTCAACCACTTCTCATTCCATATGCGTAAAAGTTCCTGTGTTAAAAAAGGATCCCTTTAATTCTGTCCCCTCTAATCTTAAACTAATACCCTCTAATCTGTGATTACCCAACTCTGGGAAAAATGACTGGGTGCATTCACTCTATCCATGCCTGACATGATCCTACAAACCTCAATATGATCCTCCCTCAGTGTCATGCACAAAAAAGGAACAAATCATAGCTTGTCCAACCTCTTTCTATAACTCAGACCATTGAGACCTTGGCAACATCCTTGTAATTTTTTTCTGCACTCTTTCCGGTTTAATAACGTCCTTCTAATAGCAAAGTAAACAAAACTGATCATAACACTACCAATATGGCCTCACCAGCATCCTGTATAACTGCAACATAGCTCCCTAATTTCGATCCTCAGTGATATAAACCGATTAAGGCCAGTGTGCCAAAAGCTTTCTTCACTGTCTATCTCTGAATCAACTTCCAGAGAACCGTGCACCTGAATTCCAGGGTCCTTCTGTTCCAGTACACTCCTTAGGACCCAACCAATCACAATGAAATTCCAACCTTGATTTGACTTTCTAAAACGCAAGACCTTACACTGATCAATATTAAAATCCATTTACCATTTCTCAGCCCACTTCCCCAGCTGATCAAGATACTGCTGTAATTTCTGAAATTTCTGATAACCTTCCTCACTCTCCACGATGCCGCCTGTTTTATTGCCGTCTTCAAACTTACAAATCATGCCTGTAGATTCTCATGTAAATCATTGATATATGAATATGTAGTGGTCCTAGCATCAACCACTAAGGCATTCCACTATTCACATGCCTCCAGTCTGACCAGCATGTTTCCATTATTAATCTCTGCTTCCTACCATCAAGTCAATGTTGTACCTAATTTGACAGCACCCCCTCAATTCCATGCGATCTAACCTTCCAGACCGGCGTACCATATGGAACCTTATTGAAGGCCTTACTAGAATCCATCTAGACGACGTATACCGCCCGGACCTCCTCAATGTTGCTGGTCACTTTATCAAAGAACTCCAACAAAATTGTCAGTCATGATCTCCCTTGCACAAACTCCCATGCTGAATTTGATGAAGGGGTTTTGCCCGAAACATCCAATTACCTGCTGCTCGGATGCTGCCTGACCTGCTCTGTTTTACCAGCACCATTCTACTCTTACTCCGCATCACACCCTGTCTTTCGAAGTGCATGGATATCCAATGTCTCCGAATCTTCGAAAAAAACCCACCCACTAGCTTTTAGGATTACTGGTCTTTAGTTCGCAGGTTTATCTTTGCAGCATTTCTTGGGAACGGGCTCAGCATCCCCTATGCTCCAGTTGTCCAGGACCTCAATCCTTGGCCAGTGATGATAGAAAAGAGCCAAGACGTGCTCCCGCAATTTCTTCTCTATCCTTCCATCCTCCTGCGGTGTTCCTGAATAGAACTGGCCAGGACCAGGAGGATTTAGAAATACTGCAAAGTCTGAAACATACGTCTATTTATTTCAGGTACAAACACCAAAGAGTGAGGAAGTGACTCAATGATGGTTAACATAACAAATTAGAAAATATGTTAATCATAGGAAGTGACTTCAGAAGAATTCCAGCTGTTGTGGAAACCTGAGAATTCTCAGAAGTTAACAATCCCAAAAAGGAAGGCCATGAAACAGAAAAGGAAATCAAAAAGAGAAAATACATGCTAACAAGCAGGAACGCAAAGACTACATTAATCTGCGATCTATATTTCAAAGGAAACAAAATAAAAACAAAGTCAAACGTGAAAATTTGTAATCGGGAGAGGAGAGGTCATTGTGGAGAACAGGGAAATGGTCAAGAAAACAGCCATCTGTCTTCATGGAGGAAGATCCAAAAAATCAGCCAGTAATACCAAGTGATCATATCGGATTCCTGGAGCTAAAGACATAAAGTCAATTCATATCAGTAACAAGGTAGTACTTGAACATGGAGCTGGATTGAGCATTGCTAAGTCTGACGAAACAGATGTACTTCCTATCAAAATGTCGGAAATAAATCACCAATAGTAGTATTAATTGCGCTGTTGATGACTGTGTTTTATTTTCCTGTACATTCAGCAGAGACTGGAAACTATTGTGGATAAACGTGAACCAAGCACGATCGATGAATGGAAGGGATCCAAACAGCTACAAAGGGTAAAATACATAGTGTGGAGAACTGCAGACCAGTTAACTTGACATCTGTAGGGAAACTGTTAGAATCTATTACACAGGGTGACGTTTTTGCTATTTCAGAAATTAAAAGCAACAATGAAGAGAATCAGCATGCATTTCTGATAGAGAAATCATACTTGATAAACTTCGGAATTGTTCAAAGTTGTTTTGTACAGTATAGATAATGGGGAATCAGTAGAAGTGGCATATATTGGATTTTCGGAAGGGTTCCTATAAGATCTCAGTGAGTTCGTAAATGCAATGAATGTGAAGGGTATTTGGAGGAATATATGTAAGTGAAAAGTTAAAGTTTGTTTCGCCTCCATTTAAGAGAGTCAGAACATTGATGTAAAGACATGTTGAATCAGTTTCACAGCGTGTTGGTGGGGTTGTACCTGGAATATTGTGTACAGTTTTGGTGACCGAATCTCAGAAAGAATATACTGACCACAGAGGAAGTGCAGTGGAAATTCTCCAGATTAATCCCTCAGATGGTGAGATTGCCTGATGAGGAAACTCGGCCTGTGTTCTCTAGAGATTTAAGCAATGAGAGGTGGGTCACAGTGAATTTAGAAAATTCACAAAACATATGACAAGTTGGAAATTAACAGAACGCTTCCCTCGCTGTCTATTCCACATTCAAGACAGACAATGGCAGGATCTGGGACAGGCCAGTTAAGACTGCAATAAGGTGGGAATTCTTCACGTGGACGGGACTAACTAACACAGGGGCATGGAAACCTACTGACAGGCAAGGTAAGTGAGAATCTCCAGATATTCTACAAGTGTGTCCAGCGGAACAGAATAATCAGGGAACAGGTAGGATTCATTAGTGACTTGCCAAGTCGCAACCAAATCAACTTTAGTGGTAGGAGACAAACGGTGGTTGTAGAAGGCTGATGTGCGATTGGAGGCTAGTGTCCAATGGTGTACCACGGGATCAATGTTGGTGCCTCTTAATATTTCTGATTCGGAAGTGTTGGTGTTGTACTGGGGTGGTCAAAGCTAGAAATTGCATGACACCAGGTTATACTCCAAAAGATTTTGTGGCAGCACTGGCTTTCGAAGTGCTTCATCAAAGCGCACAACCACCTGATGAAGAAGCAGCGCTTCGAAAGTTCGAGCCTCCAAATAAACCTGTTGACTACAAGCTGATGTTTCCTGATTTTAAACCTTATCATAAAGGATGCAGCTGTGAATCTGGACGAGGGGAGGGGGGTGACATGAATAAGTTTGTGTTTGATACAAAGATTGGCTGGGTGGTTGGCAGTGAGGAGGAAGGCTTTATGTTACAGGAAGATACAGATGGAATGGTCAGATGGTCACATCAATGGCAGATGGAATGTAACCCTGATAAATATGAGGTGATGCACTTTGGAAGAAGGAACAGGCAGCGGAGGACTAAATGAATGGCAGAACAAGAGGAAGCTCAGTGAGTGCTTCTCCACATATTCCTGACTGTGGCTGGACAGGGTAACACACAATTTGAGAAAGCATACGGGAGCGTAAATGCAGCCTTCACACATCGAAACATAGATTATAAGAGCTATGCGGAACTTTCTTTAGCCATGATGGAATACTGTGTGTAGTTCTGGGAGCTACATTACAGGAAGGATGTGATTGCACTGGAGAGGGTGTAGAGGAGATTCACCAGGATGTTTCCTTGGATGGAGCATATCAGCTTTGGAGAGAGGCAGGATAAGCTCGGGTTGTTTAGTTTGGAGCAGAGAAGACTAAGGGGGACGTGAATCAGGAGGATAAGATTGCGAGGGACATGGACGGGGTGGACAGACAGCAGTTGGTCCTTTTAGTCAAAGGGACACACTTTTGAAGTGAAGGGTTTGAGGCTTAGAGAGAATTTGAGGACTGTTTTTCACCCAAAGTATGTTGGGGTCTGGGATGCACTTCGTGAGAGGGGAATTGTTACGGTAACCTCAAAACCATTAAAAAATTCATGGTTGTGCACTTGAAATGCCATAAGATTCACAGCGACGAGTTTTGTGTTGGAAAGTGGGGCTAATGTAGACCGTGCTGTATTTCTGACAGTGCAGAGTCTGTGCTTCTGCGATTGTATGGCTGTGAAAGGTCAATCATTTAGTAGCTTAAGATAGGAATTGATGGATTTCTGAAGAATATCTTATCAAAGTGTATATGAGTGAACTTGTAATATCTTCTCAAAATACGTCAATGACAAAATTAAGAGAAAAAGGTGCAGCTTCCTTACATTCTGTACCAGATAATTGAGGACAGGGAAATAGCGGATTAATGGGGTAAATACTTCAGTTATGCCTTCACAAAAAAAAGCAAAAATAACATTTCCTCGCAATTCTAGGGAACTTTAGTCTACTGAGAAAAAAGGAATAGAATGAAATTAGCAACTAAAACGTTTTAGAGAAAATATTGGACTGAAATTAATGGGCATAGACAAAGTCAACAGAGGTTTATGGAATAAGAATCAGATTTGAGAAAGTGGCTGTTAGCAAAATTATGGTGAAGGTATCAACTCAATACAATTGGAATCTCAGAAAGATTTATGATAAAGCCCCAAGCCTTTTGTGCAAATTCGAATCCTGTGGGACTGGGGCTAATATATGGTCATGGTTTTAGAATGGGAGAGCTGGCAGGAAGCAGTGAGTTGGAATAAAACCATGTTTTTGAATGGAAGGCTTGGAGGATATAACAAGGATCGGGATTTGGCATCCAGCTATTCCCAATACACATTATATCTTTGGTTGAGGGGCTCAATTGCAATGGTCCCAAGTCTGCTGACAACACTAAACGATGTCAGCTTGTGAGTGGATGAGGAGGATGTTAAAAAAAAGGCTCCAAGGTGATTGAGACAAGTGGACTGACTGGCCAAATATCTGGCAGATGGATAGAAATGGCAGAGATGAGAGGTTGTGTACTTTGATGGGATCAATTGAATGGCAGCTTATCAGTGGAAAAGGGATTGGTTGAAAAATGTTGATCTATAAATGAACTTAAGCTGCATTTTTGTTTATTTCTGCACAGTCTTCCGAGTCCATGTAGGGCAGTGAGTTCTGAACAGGGAAGTCAATGCTGGGAATGGCATTGGCACGCGATATACATTGTGCATAGACACACCAAGTGGGGAGCTGTAACATTGAAAGGAATCTGCATCTCCCTGTACATTAGTCACTGAAAGCAATATTGCATAAGCAGAAAGCAGGTAGGAAGATAAATGTTTTATTCACTTTCATTTCAGGGGTATTTAGAATACAGGAGTAAGGGTCATTCACTGCAACTGTCCAGGGTCTTGGTGTAACCCCATCTCGAACATTGTGCAGTGTTGTGTGCAGTTTTGGTGTCCTTACCTAATAAAGGGCAAACCTGACATTAAGGGAGTGCAGTGAAGGATGACCAGACTGATCACTAGGATGACAGCTTAGTTGTTGGAGCAGATTTTGGGGTGACTGGGCCTGTATTCCATGGGCTTTAGGAAAATGTGTGGAGATCTCAGTGAGATATATAAAACTCTGTCAGTGTGTGACAGATTTGAAGCAGGGATGATAGTTCACTTGATAAAAAACAGTTCACGAACCGCATTGCAGTCAAATCGTACTTAATAAAGAAGTGTTATCAGAGAACTCCCTATATATTGATGGGCCGAAGGCACTATATTTCATAATGTTTAAACATATTTTGGGTATGAACATTGTGTGGGGGAAACTGCATTAAGGAAATGTTCGGACATGAAATAGCATGGGGGAAGCTCAATGTGCTGAATGACCTCCTCTCTCCCGATGTTTCTGTGCAGTCTGTGGGAAAGCTCTCAGATGTTAGGAAGGATGTCTATGCAGGGTCAACAGGAGTGTGTTTCCCATTCCCTTTTCTGGTAACGAGGTTGATGCCAGATGTTCTGTCCGGTTTTATCCTTTAAGACCTCAGAGTAGTTTGATACATTGGAGTGTCTCACTTGGCCGATTCAGAGACACTCTGTGCGTCTGGAGTCACTTTTCGGCCTGACCAAGAAAGCACGGGAGATCACTTCCTGAAAGTATATTGGTGTAGGAGATCGATGTTTACAATCAACATTGGACACAAGATCACTATCACTGACACCAGATTTTAGGTCTCGATATTTTATTAATTATTTTCAAATTCCTCCAGCTGCCAGAGTATTGGCCTAGTCTGGATTCGTAATCCAATGCTATTTCCACTACAGTACCATCTCCGCATGGGAATTCATCGGAAACCACATTGACGTGATTATTTCGGTGCTGTTTGACAGCTCTATCAAAAAGTATTCCCACCAATTTGACTGTCGTGATGGGACTGAGGGGGTGGTAATTGGTCAGATTGTAATTATTCTCCTACTCAGGGACTGGACATAGTTGAGTAATGTTCCACTTTTATCTTAGCCTGCTGGACACACTTTCCTCATTCCTGAAGAAGGGCTCATGCCCGAAACGTCGATTCTCCTGCTCCTTGGATGCTGTCTGACCTGTTGCGCTTTTCCAGCAATACATTTTCAGCTCTAATTTTCCTCATTGCCAGGGAGATGTCAGAGTTGGAGCTGGAATGAAACATCTTCCCCATGGGCACGGCTTGTTGTGCAGCACAAGTCTTCAGTCCTATTGCAGGAATGGGGTCAGCGCCCATTGCCTTTGCCGTATCTACTGCGTTCAGCTGTTTCCTCATGACAGTACAGCAAATCGAATTGCTTGAAGACTGGCATCTGTGATTCTGTGGGAAACCTGATGAGTTTGAGGTGGATCATCCACTCATCATATCTGGCTGGGGATAGTGCAGACACCACATCCTTGAATTTTCACTGACATACAGAGCTGTTCCGATATTTAGGATGAGGATATTTGTGGAGTCCTCTGCTCCAGAAAATTGTTTAATAGCCCATCGACATTTAAGTTTGGAATTGGCAGGACAACAGAGCTTAAATCTAATCTGTTAGTCTTGGGATCATTTCCCCTCTCCACCAGACATTAGTTCTGCTGGTCGGAATGTAACCAGTTAATTGCAGTAGCTTTAATGCGTTGTCAACAGGTTTAGATCCACGTGATTCCGACCCTGACATGTTCACCCACATTCATCACTGAACCATGGATCGGCTTGATGGTAATGGTAGACTGATGAATTATCGTCGGGAAAATGTTACAGATTGTCGTTGAATACAATTCTGTTTCTGCTGCTGCTGTGATCTACAGCACCAAATGATAACCCAGTGTGAGTTACAATATTAACAATTCAATTCTACTGACTCTCCCCCAGTTCACACCGAGACCCATTCACCCATCAGCCCTGTATTCTGTACCTAACCTGGTTTCTGATGCAGTAACACTTGCATTTTCATAATCTTATTCTGCTGAGGGCCTCACCCTGATGTCACGCCTCTAATTTGTTACTTTTACTCAATCCATTTAAAGTAATGATCTAAATCGTTTCTTTTCAACAATGTCAACTTCTGTATTTGAAGTGAATGTGTTTTCCTCTGTTATTCTCCCTGACCATGATTAAAAGCTCTGTGTGTCAGTGATGCCAGACCTATGTAGATTCAGAATCAAGGAACTTTTGCACCATGCGTTATTGTTCAGTTCCCAGTGTACGGCGTTCCATGTTGGACAGGATGTTTGAGCATCTTTGACATCCTTCTTTGGAAATTGTCCAAAAACAGAAATTGCTGAAGATGTTGCAGCATCTTCTGCAATGAATGCAGTGTTTAACTTTTAGGTCCAGTGACCCTCTACAAAGCTCCCAGTTTCTAAAGCAAGTTTGGTATTTTTATTACCAGTATCCATAGTTAGTTGTTTGTGAAAATTTGTTCTGTGCCTATTCATTTCTGCAGAAACTCCAAAGATCTGTCAGCATCTGCAGAGACAGAGAAACAGCGTTTGCATTTCAAGCCCAGTGTGACACTTCTTCACAACTGAAAAGCATTGGAAACTTGGCTTTTAAATACCTTGCCCGAGGTGGGAGATAGGTCACAGGGGAAAGAGGGCGTGGCAAAGATATTCCGGCTTTCAGCAGTGGCGAAGGAGAAGATTATATAAAATGGGTTTAAATTAAGATGTGACTGTGGGAAAGGGGTTCTCTCTATCGAGTGCAAGATAAAGAAGACACAATCATACAAGGTCATAGGGAGGCCAGGAGGGAGAATGTTGACTATGTGGCATATAAAGTTCTGGCCATAAATACGTTTTCACTGTCGAGATCATCACCTCCTTTAGACAAAGGATATCAGGTGCTTGACTTCTTATTGGCACTAGTAAGCGTTTCATGCTGCCTTAGTTTTATAATAGGGAGAAAAAAACAAATCACAGTATGCAGTTTGGGCTGAGTATTATTTACCTGTCATGTTTACTCTCGTTTCAAATTTGCAGTATTTATCTTTAAATGCTTGTTCTTGAAGTTAGTATTGGATGGTGTTTGAGGGATGGTTGAGGGATGACATTATAGAAGTTTCTAAAATCATGAGAGGTATGGATAGCGTGAATAGCCAAGATATTGCCCACGGGATGGGGGTGTTCAGCCATAGTAGGCATTGGTTTAAGGTGAAAGGTGGAAGAATTAAAAGGGACAAAGGGGCAACGTTTTTACACAGAGGGTAGTGTGGGTATGAAATGAACTGCCAGAGTACGAGTGCTGGATGCCAGTACAGCTACAACATTTGAAACTCATTTGGATAAAACATATGAATGGAAAACATTGAGAGGCATATGGGCCAAATGAAAGCAGATGGGACGAGCTTAATTTGGAAAACCTGGCTAACATGGACATTTAGAAAAGCTTCACGCAGAGTCAGTGGGGGTCTGTAAAAGGGAAATTATATTTTTCCCTGTAAAATCATGCAAGTATTTCTGGAGATGCCTGAGAATGTAACAAGCGGACTTGATGCAGGGGATCTGTTAGAACACCAGGCTTTCCAGGGTTTTGCCACAAGGTATTACAAAATAAAAGTTCTTACACAAGTCAGAAGCTCGTAGGATGATGGAGAACGTATTAACATGGGATGATGATTGCTTAACATATAGAAATCGGAGAGTCAGGATTAATGGATATTCATGATAAAGGTGTATCTGCTGAAGGACCACGGCTATCAGTCCGATGACATCAGTTATTTAAACTCTATATTGATAGCCTGAAGGAGAGAGCTGAGTGCAATTTACATCCGAGTTTGAGGATGACACTGAGAATCAAAATGCAGACTGTTATTTAATGGAGACGACTTCCAGAAATAGAACAGTACAAAGGGATTAGAGTGTTCCTGTGTACAAAACATAAAGTCAGCATGTTGATGCAGCAAGTAACTAGGTTGGTTCAATAGCCGGCATCCAGGGATGAAAGGGTGGTGTTATTGCGAATCTTTAAAACGGTGAGGTGATTATTCATTCGGGTTTAAATGAATGAGGAGTGATACAGATGAAAAATACAAGTAACATAAGGGACTTGAGAAGGTAGATGTTGAGACGTTGTTACCATTCCTGAGTCGAGTCTCAAACACGAGGACATAGATACCGAATATGGAACATCGATTTCTCTCTGAGATTCAAAGTGATATCTTCTCTCAGAAGGTAGTGAATGTCTGGAATTCCCTGACTCAGAGAGGTGTGGAGGGATACAAGGAGTAGACAAGAAAGTGGAGTTAGACCTGGAGTAGATCAGCCATGTTCATATTAAATGACAGGGCAAGCTTGAGGGGCCGAATAGCCTACTCTTGTTCCTATTTATTAATTTCACATGTTATGCTTTTGCAAAGTAACTGGTTATTTTCCCGGAAGTTGTGTTGTGTAATGCTACATTCGGGTGAGCAGAGGATTTGTTTGAGTTAACGCTGGGTGGGGTATGGGGGCTGTATTCACAGTAAATCTGGGTCTGTAACACGACCCACATCTGGAGCAGACGTTGCAGAGAGGGGAAGCCTGGAAACAGGGATTGGGGGTAAGTGTCCCTTCCTGACCCAGCCTGGATTTTCCAAGTGCATTTCCAAAACTGCACCTAACCAACAGAGTGGCCTTGATCTGCCGCTGTGTGCCTGGTCCGAAGGGCAGAATGGAACATCACAACATAGGGCTGAGGGACATGTGTGGACTATTCGGCCCTTTGACACTACTCCACCAGTAAATAAGGTCGTGGCTCATCTCATTATGGTCCCAGATGCACTTTTCTCTCCATGCACCAATATCCCTGATTGACCTGTCTATGGAAAATCAGACGAAGCTAGCCTCGATATAATATAAAGATTCAGCCATCCCAAACTTCTTGGAAAGAGAATTCCCACTGAATGAATTCCCACTTTGTGATTTTATTTCTCACTCCAGTTGTGACTGAGGATGGAGGGTGTCGCTCTTTCCTTTTCTAGTCCCACTCCTCACTGCTCACAACAAACTTTAAATGTAACCAGGTTGGATGATATGGCCGATGATAATGGTCTCAGACTGGGTTAGGTTCAGTGATAAGAACAAGTCAGGTAGATTTCTTTAGTCAGTCACAAGTTACTAACAGAACTAACAGAGAGATATGTTGGATCTGTGTGTAGCACTGCTGCCTCACATCACCAAGGAGCTGGGTTCAATCCCAACCTCGGGCGACCCTGTATGCGGAGTTTGAACATTCTCCTTATGCCTGTGTGGGTTTCCTCCCAGTGCTCCAGTTTCTTGTCACAGTCCAAAGATGTGCAGTTTAAAGTGGATTGCCCATAGTGCCCAGGGAATTGTAGGTTAGATGGGTTAGTTATGGAAATGCAGGGTTACATGGATAAGATTGGGGGCACGTCCAGGTGGGATGCTGTTTGGTGGGTCAGTGTGGACTTAATGGTCGGAATTTCCTGCCTCCACACTGTAGAGGTTCTATCACAATGACAATAAATTTGCACTTTACAAACACCCAGTGGATACATACTAATCCACACTTATCAAGATCTTGTATGTTTCAATCTCATTCCAAGAGTAACCTGTTAAAGCCTTTATAATATAAGCCCTTCACCCCAGGAATACGTGAAATGAAATATCTCTGAACTGCTTCCAATGTAATTATATCCTTTCTCAGATAAGGAGGCACAAAAAACTAATCTCACACTCAGATCATAATGTTTATAATTGTTTTCTCAAAGTGCTGTTCTTTCTTGGAAACCTCTTCCCCACAGACCATTGAAGGCAGAGATACTGAATATTTTTGAGGCACAGACGGAAGGTTCATAAATAACAACAGAGTCAAGGATTATCGAGGAATGGGCAGCAATGTGCTGTGTGGGGGGAGATGTAAGCAGTGGTATCAAATAACACGGCTTCAGAACCTCCAGGAATAAATGCAAAATGAAATGATAATATCGATAAAATGTTAAGGGGGAATACAAGATGGTGGCGATCCAGAAGGTCTGCTTTGCTGGGCTCTGCATCAACACATGGGCAAAGTGGTTCACTAACCCACCCCATCCAAGCCGTTTACTTAAAATTCAGCACTAAAAGAGCGATAGAATCTTTAGTGATCCAGATTTGTCAAAGGGCAATGACAAAACACGGGAAAGGATCGAGTCAGTTCCAACACATGGTGCACCCGTCAGAAGCATAGAGCATACCTGAGGCTGTAGCTGCAACCCCTCTGCTCGTTCCATGGACCCAGTTACTCACCAGGTCTTCGTCACTGAGTTCATCAAGTTACGTGAAATGATTGAAGCCATGATTGAAGAACAGTTCAGCCGTGGCTAGAGCCGCTCTCAGCCGTGCTCCAAAAACATGAGCAGCAACTTGACAGCCTTGGAAACAGAACAGACGATGCCAAGTGCCGAACTGCAGCGACAGAGACGGTGATCGATTCCTCTGGGAGAGGATCCTCGCCCTTGAAAAACAGGTCTGCACCTTAACTGAACAAGATGACGACCTCCAGAACAGGGGCAGGATGAAGAATAATCACATCGTCGGTTTGCTGGAGCGGACAGAAGGTGGTTTTTCAAGAACTGGCTGCAGCGATCCCTTCACTTCGAAACTGAGGAGGGTGAAGACTGAGACAGTTCATCAGATTACGGCGCGGTAGTCAGACTCAGACTAACGCCTTCATCCTGACCTTGCGCAATTACTTAGTTATGGGGATGAACAAAAGGGATGGAAGCTTTCAGAACCCAGGGGAAAGATCCGATGGGTTTAATTCACTAGAGCTCCAGGATTATGTTCTTTCAGGACTCTTCAGCGGCGGTGATTCAGGAAAGAAAATCTTTTGATGAGATTAAGAGAAGTGCAAGGGAATTCTGATTCAGTATTCCTTACGGTACCCAGCGGTGCTCTGTATTGCTTTCAATGGATCCACAAACTCATCTGACTCTCCAGAGAAAGCGAAAACTTTATGGACATTTTAAAGTAAGCTGGATATTTAGATATTGCTGAAAATGTGTTGCTGGTTAAAGCACAGCAGGTCAGGCAGCATTCAAGGAACAGGAAATACCAGCAACACATTTTCAGCTCTGATCTCCAACATCTGCAGACCTCACTTTTTACTCTTGGATATTTAGATAATCATGTTTCTCCTAAAGAAATTTTGTTGGATTTTTCTAGTATTAACCAGTATTAAATTATAGCTGGGACTGGGTGGAGTACTCATTTTTCTTCGTTAGTATTACTACTCTTTTTCTCCTTCTTTACTTGTGTCTGGGGTGCAGCTCAAGCTGGAGGGAGTTACAAAGGTAGTTGTGATGGCTGAGTGCTAGTCGAAGGGCAGTTCAAGCCTGGTTTTTGTTGTTAATTGCCCAGGATTCCATATTGGTAGCGGGCACAAGATAAAGTTTTAAGGTATGTAAGCGTCCCCAGTTGGCGGGGGAGGTAAATTCTCCTTTCGAGTGTCATTGGAACTTTGGATTTTATTTTGTTCTTTGGTTTTTTTTATGTTTTTAGCTTTGGAAAGTTTTGAGAGCTTGTTAGATGTAGTAGTTTTAGTTTGTACAGTTTTTTAGGCTCGATGAGTCTTCTTCATTAATGATCAGCGATGTGTAATTCGATGTGAAACTCTAGAGTTGAAATGTTGCTACAATGTGTTATGGATAATGATATGCTTAAATGGTGTACCTGGAACATTAAGGGGAGCCATCTGCCAGTCAAGAGGAAAAATGTACTTTCTAGTCTTAAAACTAGAGGGTGGATGTTGTCCTATTTCAGGAGATGCACCTTGATGACAAGGAACATTTTGACGTTACAGCAGGGCGGGTTTGGTCGGGTTTATTTCTCGTCTTTTAATACTAGGCATAGGAGAGAAGCCATGCAAGTTAGAATGTATCTTCCATGAACTATGGGAAATAATACTGTATTTTGAACGATTCTTGCCCCACCCACTAAATGCCCAGCGCACCCTCTTAAAATCCTGGTAGATGCATTTTCCAAAGTAAGTTATCTTGCATCGTGGCACATATTGTCGAAGGAGATTGCAACTGTCTTATGGCCAAAGGTCCCCCAATATCCTCGTTATAATGTAAGCAATTAGTTGGTCTGTGTGCAGAACTAGAGCTGGTGGATGTCTGAAGGCAGATCGACCTCACAAGTAGCAATTTTAATTTCTTCATTAACCCGCACAAATGCCACACGAGGGTTGATCTCTTCCCCATCCCTGAAACAATCTTAGACATGGTGGCATCCTGCTACAATTGGGAATATTACGCCAACATACCTGCCCCAGAAGTGGGATAGAAGTCACATAAGATTATGTTGTATGCAGATGAGGGTTTTATGTTTTTGTCAATTCCCACAATTTCGGCAGCTCACGTGATGTAATGCATTAATTCGCTTGTCGCCTTTTCGTGCTATAAGATTAATTTTACAAAGTTTCTGGCCATGCCTATGGGACGTCTGAGGGAAATACCTGATATTGAAGGTAAATCCCGGTTTCCTTTTAAGTGGTTACGGGAGTGGGGAGTTTCTCTATTTCGGTATATTGATTACATCCGTTTTTGAAAATGTATTTAACGTGAACTATGTCCATTTGTTTGACAAAATTATACAAGAACTTCAAAGATGGGATGCACTTCCAACATCCTGGCTAGGTTGGATAGCTGTTCTTAAAATGAATGTCCTTCCTTATTTGCTATACCCCGTGTGCATGCTTCCTTTGATGTTTCCCAGGCAGATATTAAGAGACTTAATGGCTGGGTTAGCTCTTTTATTTGGCATCATAAGCGACTCTTTATCAAGCTAACCAAATTGCAACTACCCCACAGAGTGTGGGGAGTAGATGTCCCAGATTAGAAGCTATCAATTAAGCTTTTAGTTATCCTATATTAGTGTCTGGGACGCTGAGGACTCAGCGTCAATACGGTTAGATTTTGAACCCTCTCAGACAAAGTGAATCCTTATTAGTCTGTTGTTCTGAGACAAACTGACAGTAGTTATGGAGTATTGTCATAATCCAAAAAGTATCAATAAAGTTAAAGCATGAATGACAATGCATCAGTTCGAGGACAATACAGTCTTACCATGTTTCTTACCCCTATGATGGTATACCAAGTTGTCAACTGGGATAATGGATTCCAGATTTAAACTGTGGGCAGCCAGGGGTGTACCTTGCTTGAGTGATTTAGAACTGGTAGAATCCCTACAGTTTGGATACAAGCCCTTGGGCCCAGCAAGTCCACGTCGACCCTTTGAAGAGTAGCCCACCCAGAACCATTCCCCTACCATCCTGTATTTACACTGACTAATGCCCCAACTTTACATCCCAGAACACTATGGGTGCTTTATCAACAGCCAATTCATCTAACCTGCGTATCTTGGATCTTGGTGCTGTGAGGCCGCAGTACTATCTATTGAGCCACCACATTTCATTTGAGGAGAAAGAATGATATCATTTGATCAAATAACTCGTAAGTATGGACTACCTAGTAGAGTCCTCTTCTGTATTTTGTTCCAGATCAGAGAATTGCTGTAAAAAAACACACACACACTTTTAAAATACTCTTACAGATCTGATAGAGGGAAGAGGGTGTCTATTGCTTAGAATACACTCTCTGTCAGTACCCTTTATCATTGGTTGGAAAGTGTCCCCTCAGACGAGACTGTACAGCTTTGTGTTGTCTGCGAGAGAGACTTGTGGGTTCACAACACTTCGGAGACAAGGGAGGATATTTATGAAAATGCTGGAAGGATTTTGATCTGTAATAGGACCCATTCCATGCAGTTGGAAATTATTCATAGGGTCAATCTGACTCCAGATTGTCTCTCAAAATGCATAGTGGGATTATCTTCATCATGTTCTAAATGCAGAATGACTAGAGGCACTCTTACTCATTGCTTGTGGTCCTGTTGCAGGCTTCATCTATGTTGGAGCACTGTGTCAGGTGTGATAGAATGGGTCTTGGGGACTGAATTGGAGATGGACCTGGTTTCTCCTTTCCTGGGCCTGCCCAGGGTACTTTACACAGATGTAGATGTGAAAGAAATCATATCCTTACTTTCCGTGCTAGGACAAATATGTGTTGTGTTGGATGTCTGATCCCCGACCCCCCACCCACAACCACCCACCCAACCGTGCCTGTTGGTTCGTCGTAAGCTCTCCATGGAGAATATCCCTTTGGACTTTCTCACCAGTATGGTGCACCAAAAACATAGCTATATATAAGACACAGCAGCCCTTTTTGGGTTACTGCGATACAGGCTTATCTGCCACTCTAAGAAGGGCTTTTATACAGCCATGATGATATTGTTTAATGAATCTAATATCCAGAGACGAAAAACTATGAACATAAAAGTATGCATCAGCTAATGCTCTTGATGAACGAGAGCTATCTTTATGTTATGCTGAGCTGTATTATTTATTCATTATTTATTATTTAGTTTTGTTTTTTCTTCTGTCTGTGTAGTGTTTTTAACTTGTTTTGTATGTACATGCAATTGGAATTTTTTTCAGTTATTTGAGTTGTGTTGTTATTGGTTTATTATAATATTAAAAATTTCTTTATCAATAAAAATATTTTTAATTTAAAATGCTAACATTGATAGAATAGTCTCCCAGAGGAAACTCATTAGAAGACCACTCATGGTGGTTTATCCTGAGGGTCACCTCATCTCGGGTGATGGGGTGAGGGTGAGAGAGCGTCCCGTTCATGGTAACCTCTGTCAGTGTGAGGAACTGAACCTGCGCTGTTGGCCTCCCTCTACATCACAAACCAGCCGTCCAGCCAACTGAGTGGGAGAATTATGTAGCTGTTACAGACAGAAAAAATCACAGACAAAGGGTAAGAGAAACATTCATAACAAGGAAGGTTGTACAATTCAGATATCGGTCAAGATAAAGGCTGAGGGTAAAAACGTTCTCTGCTCGAAATTGTATTTTATAACAAGACGTGTTTAGAAGCTCTTTTTGGTTTAATATCATTAAGGTGAGTCAAGTGACATAACCAGAATTACTAAGTGTGATTGGATATCTATAAACATAAAATAAGTGTATATTTTTGTTCGGTCTGTGTACAGCATGCTGACCGTTGCATGCAAGTATAAAATGATGGAATATATTGTTAGGTATCCGTAACCATGGGAAATGCCCTCAAACAGGCGCTTCAAAAAACCCAGGATAAAAGTGCCTGAGTGCTGTCTGGCCATGGACAGGACCCAGGGGTTGAATGGTTGAAAGTTCCTGTAACATGGAGCTGAGAAGACCATCAGTTCAGCGGGGACCTTATTAAATGCTAGACCACGTTTAAAGGGCTGAATGGCCTCAGCATGGTTTGAATTGTGTGTGATTTGAAAAACGTACTTCTCTACTCCTTCCTCTTATGTGTTACACACTGGGACACTGCCATTTTCCTGAAACTGGGAATCATTTGGAACATTATCTGGAACATTCCATAATCGGCATTCGCCAGAATATTCTATAACTGTGTGGGATGTTTTGCAAAGGCGAGAGATAGAGAGAGAGAGTAAGCGTTGCATGCAGTTGTGAGAGTGGGGACCATGAGCTTTTTCAGGGTAGCTGTGATCACAGATATACAGTGATGTGAGGGAGCAGAGAGAATACGGTGACACTCATCCTGACAGAGCAGGGAAGGTTATTGATGCTTGTCCTGTATTACTGGACATTTCTTCAGACCTCAAATACTGCACTGAGCTGGGCGGTGAACTCAGACCATGCTTGGTGGGTCTAGTGCTGTGGCTCCTTCTGGGAAGAGAATGTTCTCCCTCTGTCCTCGCCCATCTAATACACCCGCCATGCTCCGTCAACAAACCATGTGTAATTGTCCCTTATCTGCCAATCTGCCATTTCCCTGCCCTTGCTCTGTATCCACCTAATCCTTTCCTATCTGTGTATTTGTCCAAATGCCTTTTCAATGTTGTTATTGTACCCACTTCAATCACTTCCCCTGGCAGCTCAGTCCATGTGGGTACCACACTCTGCGTAAAAAAGATGACCCTCAGGTTCCTGTTTATTTTTTTCCTCTCCAAACATGAACAGATGTCCTCTCGTCTTCGATTCCCCAACCTTGCAAAAAATTGAAGTATTCACCCCTGAGCACGTCTCTCATGATTTGATAAAATCTATGCTTCTATAAGAACCCTCTCAGTTCCCTACGCTGTAAAGAAATAAGTTCTAACCTGTCCAAATTCTCCCTATAACTCAACCCTTTAGGCCAAGAAACATCTTTGTAAATTCCTTCTACATTTTTTTTGTTCAATAATATCCTTTCTAGAGCAAGGTGAACAAAACTGAACACAATACTCCAACTGCAGCCTTACCAACATTCTGTACAACTGCAACATAACGTTCCAACTTCTATACTCAATGCCCTGATGAAGGCCAGTGTGCCAACAGCCTTCTTCACTGTCCTGTGTATCTGTGACTCAAATTTCAGATAACCATGCACCTGATCTCCAATGTCCTTTTGTTCCACTACACTCCTTAAGTCCCTCTCATTCATCATTAAACTCCTACCTGGATTTGACTTTTCAAAATGCAAGACGTCACACTTATCTATATTAAACTCCATTTGCTAATTCCGTCCCATTTTCCCAGCTGGTCAACGTACTGCTGCAATTTCTGATAACGTTCCTCGCTATAAACGATGTCTCTAATTTTAGTGTCATCTGCACACATACTAACCTTGCATTGTGCACTCTGGTCCAAATCATTGATATAGATAACAAACAGCAATGGGCCCAGGACCGACCCCTGAGGTATTCCAATTGTCACAGGCTTCCAGTCCGACAAGCATACCTTCACCATAGCCGTTTGCTTCATAACGTCAAGCCAAGTGTGTCGCTAATTTGCCAGTTCACCTTGGATTTCATGCGATCTAACCTTCTAGAGCGGCCTACTATGTGGATCCTTATCAAAGGTCTTACTGAAATCCAAATAGAAGATGTCTACCACCCTGCGCTCGTCAACGCCCCTGGTCACTTCCTCAAAAACCTCTTACAAAATTTGTAAGACAGGATCTCACGCACAAAACCATGCTGACTGCTCCAAGTCAAACTCTGTATTTCCAAATGCATGCACATTTTATCTTTCAGAAGATTCTCAAGTGGTTTAGCGAAAACAGGTGTGAAGCTTACTGGTCTATATTTCCTGGGCTTTTCTTTGCAGCCATTCTTGAATAAGTCACAACGTTTGCTACCGCCCAGACTTCCGGTATCTTGGCCCGTAAGCTTTATCTCTAGCCTCTTGCAGTCCTCTTGGATGTATCTGGTCAGGACCAAGAGATTTGTCTCTAATATGTCCAACAGAAACTCTACTGTGATATGGACAGTACCAAGATTTGACAACTAACCTCCTAAAGGTCACAGGTCTTCATGTCTTTCTTCATGGTAAACACAGAGGGGAAATTGAGGAATTCACCAATCTCTTGAGGTTTTACACATGCATGCCTATTTTGTATTTTAAAGCATCCTATTCTCTCCCTAGTTGTTCTTTATCTTTACTATACTGAATTTGGATTCACTCTAAATTTCTCAGCCAAGGCTATCCCATACCCCTTTCACCTTGCTGATTTCCTTCTTCAGTAAACTCCTCTATCCCCTGTATACCTCCAGGAATTCCTTGATCCGAGCTGCCTGAACCTGAGCCACGCCTCCTTTTTTTCTGGTCAGAGCCTCAATATCTCTTGACATCCAGGGTTCTCTCTTCCAGTCTCACATTGCCTTCACCCTCACAGGAAAATGGAAACCTTGAACTCGAGCTATCTCACTTTTAAAGCCCTCCCACTTGCTCAAAATCCTTTTACCTCGAAACAAACAACTCCAATCATCCCCTGCAATCCCCTGTCTAATTCCAACAACATACGCCTTGCCAAAATTAAAAGTTGAATCTGTGGATCAATGTTGACCCTCCCATAACTATTTTAAAATTAATACAACTCTAACCACTTTTCCCAAAATGCTCCCCCACTTTATCTCCACCTATCCTGCCCTATTTCCCAACATAGGTCGAATTTGTTCCTTCCGAGTAGGTTATTCTATATATTGATTGTGGAAACTTTCCTGAACACACTTAACAAATTACGTTCCATCTAAGTTCTTAACCATCTGGAAGTCCCAGTCTATGTTCGGAAAATTGAAATCACCTATTATAACAATCCTGTTTCTCCTGCAAGTCTCCCCAGTCTCCCTGTATATTTCTTCCTTAATTCCCATTGTTAATTTGGAGGCTTATATTGCAACCGCTATAACATTACCATCCCCCTCTAACGACTTCGTACCATTCACGAAACATCATTGGATATTATCTCAGTTATTTCAACTTTAAATACTGATGTGATACTCGCCTTAAACTGTTTCCATTGACGTTTCTCCATCGCAGGCATAGTGGAGATATGGAGCTGTAAATGGATTGGAGCTGCACATTCTGTCACTTCCAACATTTGGCTGCAAGTTTCCCCACACTGGGCAGCGACCTAATACAGTGTTACCGAACAATGCTACATGCCTGGATTGAGATAAGAACGAACAAGTGCAGTCTGCACAGCTCCCCACGCTGGACATTTAGCCCATGATAATAGATCAAGCATTGGTGTGGGCTGCACAGAGTTCCATTCTGGGTATTGCTGGGTTGCATTCAGCAGTACGCTAGTCGGATCTACTCAATGCTCCATCCTGAAAGTATAATGGATGGAGTGGTTATGTGAGTTGGATTGCGAATGTGAGAGAGCTAAACATCTGGCAATACCTTTATTTTTTGTTTTCAATCTTGTGTTTGGACCCTGTGTCCCAGCCTCGAGCAGTTGAATGACTGCCTCCTCTTCTGTGTCCCCGTCCTGTTCCTGTGACCCAGTCTCGCGGAGTTGAATGACTGCCTCCTGTTCCTGTGTCTCACTCGAGCAGTTGAATGACTGTCTCCTGTTCCTGTGTCCCAGTCTCGAGCATGTTGAGTCACTGCCTCCTGTTCCTGTGTCCCTAATCGATGTTGTGTGAAAGTAGATGTCCTCCTCCTGCTCCACAGTAACAGGCTCCAATAGGTCTGTGCTCAACTGCTGCTTCTGTGGAATGGAGTTGAGGGACTGAAGCCTCTTCACATTCTTTACCGTTTTCTTGAGTAAAAGCCCTTATCCTGTTTCTGTAAAACACCATCAAAATCTGAATGATTTATTTTTGTATTTGACTGTCAGTAATTGAGCAAACAAGCTGACTGACAGTATTCAGAAGCGAATAACCACCTTCTGTTCCCATGTTAAACACTCAAGGGTCAATAGACTCTCAGAGATGTACAGCACAGAAAAAGATCCTGCGGTCTGGTCATCCATACAGACCAAATATCCTAAATTAATCTCGTTCCCCCTTGCCAGCAGTTGGCCCATCTCCCTCTAAACACTTCCCATGCATGTATACATCCAAATCCTTTTTAAAAGGTGTAACTGTACCTGCCCCCACTACCTCTTTGGCTGTTCAATCCGTACACACAGAAGTGTCTGTGTGAAAATGTTGTTTTAGCGTCCCTTTTTAAATCTTTCTCCTCTCACCTTAAACCTTTGTCATCTATATTTGGACTCGTCTATCCGGGAAAAGACATTGACTGTTTACCTTATCTATGACCCTCATGATTTTATAAACCACTTTAAACGTCACCCCTCAGCCTCAATACTTGAAAATAGCCCCAGCCTATTCAAACTCTCCCTGTAACTCTAACCCTCCTACAACCTGCAGCA